>NC_058416.1:342578-379025 GCF_002201575.2 Neomonachus schauinslandi | reverse complement strand
GTCAACAACAGGTTAATGGCAGGTCAGCGGCTGGTCAACAACAGGTCAACGGCAGGTCAGCGGCAGGTCAGCGGCAGAGTGGGGCAGCCTGTCTTCCATCCTGCTCTCACAGGCACCTGCCCTGTGCCCTGGCACGTGGCAGCACTGACGCTGGCCACCTTCTAGGTGGCCATACAGGTGCAGCTGGGGCTCAGGTCACAGAGCTGGGAGGTGAGAGGGAGGGCTGCGGCTCCAGGATCCGGCTTCTCTGTGCACTGCCCCCCCCCCACGCATGTCCTCATCGCTGTCACAGACACAGTGCCTGTCCACACCGGGTGCGGTCCCGGGCATACCGTCTGCTCTGATTGGGCTGTGTCAGGCCCTGCCGGCTTGAGCAACACACCGGTCATGACTCACGAGTCCTGAGTCACGTTGGTGACCAGTGTGTGGCGTGTGTAAGCCCCACTTCATAGATGGGGCGCTGTCCACCGTCCGTTCCAGCCACTTTAGACGTGACCGTGAGGTGGCTGCAAGTACCTTCACCTGCCGTGCAACGGTCACCATCTTCTCCAGCATGTTCCCATCACCCCAGACGGAAACCTGTACCCATTAAACAGAATCAACCCTTCCCCCTCGGCCCCGGTAACTCCGAGCTACTTTCTGTCTCCACAGATTTGCCTGTTCCACACAATCACCAGTCTTTTTTATGTCTGACTTCCTTCACTGAGCATAATGTCTTCAAGGTCCATCCACATTCTCTCACGGATCAGTGTTCACTTCTTTTTGTGGCTAAAAATATCCCGCTGCATGTACATACCACATTTTCTTCCCTTTTCTTTTTGTAAAAATATGTGATTTAATTTAAAATATGCTATACACATTTTTTTCATTTCTTTTAACTTCAAGAAAAAAACATAAGATTGTACGAATATAGAACATTTTTTTATCTATTTATCTGTTGGTGGACGCTCCCACCATTGGCTGTTGTGAATAATGCTGCTGTGAACTTCAGCTTGCATAGACCTGTTGGAGTCCCAGCTTTCGATTATTTTGGGTATTTACTTAGGAGTGGAATTGCTTGGTTATATACTTGTGTTTAATTTTTCGAGGACCCTCCAGACTGTTTTCCACAGCAGCTGCAACCAGCAGTGCACCAAGGGCTCCGGTGTCTGCACGTCCCCGCCTACGCTGGTGATGGTCTGTCTTCTTGATTCCAGCCATCCCAGTCGATGAGAAGTGGGATCTCGTGTGACTGTGATTTGCATTTCCCCAATAGCTAATGCTGTTGAGCATCTTTTCGGGTATTTATTGGCCATATGAATGTCTTCTCAGGAGAAATGTCTGTTTGTCCTTGGCCCATTTTTTAACTGGGTTGTTTTTTCATTGTTGAGTTGTAGGAGCTCTTACACATTCTCAATATTAAGTCCTTACTAAATATGTGACATGGAAATATTTTCTCCTATTCCATGGGCTATCTTTCTCCTGTTCCGTGCGCTATCTTTCCACGTGGCTGATGGTGCCTTTCAAAGCACAGAAGTCTTTAATCTATTTTTCCTTTCATTGGCTATGCTTCTGTGTCATACTTAAGAAACCATTGCCAAATCCAAAGTTGTGAAGATTTTACACTATGTTTTTTCTAAAAGTTTTATGGTTTTAGTTCTTGAACTTAGATTATTGATCTACTTTGAGTTAAGTTTTATATATGGTCATTATATGTTAATTAAAAAAATTTTTTTTTCAAGTTTTATATATGGTGTGAGGTAAGGGTTCAAGTTCATCCTTGCATGTGGATGTCCTGTTTTCCTAATGCCATTTATTGACACACTGTTTTTTCCACATTGAGTCATCTTGGCACCTTTGTCTAAAATCAACTGACCAAAGGGGTACCTGGGTGGCTCAGTCAGTGAAGCATCTGCCTTCAGCGCAGGTCATGATCTCAGGGTCCTGGGACCGAGTTCCGCGTCGGGCTCCCTGCTCATCAGGGAGTCTGCTTTGCCCTCTGCCCTCCTCCCTCAACTCTGCTCTCTTGCTCTCTCTCTCAAATAAATAAAATCTTTAAGAATCAATCAATCAATCAATCAAATCAGCTGACCTTAGATGTGAGGGTTTATTTCTGGACTTCCTAATACATTACATTGATCAGTATAGACATACTAATCCGTATGCCAGGATCACACTCTTGATTACTGTAGCTTTGTAGTATGTTTTGAAACTGGGAAGTGTAAGGCCTCCAACTTTGTTGCTCCTTTCCAGATTGTTTTTGCAATTCAGAGTCCCTGATGTTCCATATGAATTTTAGAATAGGTTTTTTTTCTATTTCTGGAAAAAACACTGTTAGGATTTTGATGGGCCATCCTAGAAGTGGGCTGAACATTCCGGTAGGTTTTGCCTGTGAGAAAATCCCAGCACTAATATTTGGTGGAGGTTGTGACACTTTCAGTATAACTTGTCAAATTCAGACTCAAGGCACGTTTCATTCCAGTGCCCCAGGGTTGAAGCAAAAAAAGTTAGATTTAAAAAACTTTCTATTTGAACTATTTTAGACTTATGGAAAAGCTACAAAATTAGCCCAGAGTTCTCTTACCCAGCTCCCCTCATGTCACATCTTACGTGACGATAATCCAACCAGGATGTGAACCAGCTTAGAGCCCTCGCTCAGAGGTGCCCTCTTCCCAGGCTTGTCTGTGTTTCAGGCGCCTCCTCAGGACCCCACACCACACTCAGCGTGTCCTCCTCAGTCCCCCAGCCTGTAACGGGCCTGCAGCTTTCCCTGCCTCTCGAGATGTCCACGTGTGAGAGGAGGTGGTTCTGGGCCTGTGAGGGTTTGCTGGTGAGACACCGCCCTTGGAGCCCAGTGCTTACTGGCCGCCCATCCCACCACGGCTCCGCTGAGGTCCAGCTCCTCATGCCCCCCTGCGTTATGCCTCAGGTGCCACATGATTGGAGCCACTGATTTTGTGGCATGTGAAGGGAATGTGGAAACCACCATGCTTCTAGGAGTCGTGGCTGTCCAGAAAAGGGCTCAGAGACGCTCACTCCCTCCCCATCCCACCGTGCTGTGCTTCCTCCCTCCTTCTCTTCAGTTCTGGCTTATCCCTCCTGAATTTCTTCTGTACAGACAGAAAGAAGCGTGTATGTTGCGCTCTGTATATTCCTTTGCTGCTTGCGTGGTCACCTCATGGTCTACCTGGAACACGCTCACACCAGGTCATGGCGACCTTCCTCATTCTTTGTGCAGCTGCAGACAACCCCCCCTGCGTGGACCCACCATTTCCGTTCAGCCACTCTCCCACGTGGGCATGTGCATTGTTCCCAGTATTTTGCACGAATGAACAGCGCTACAGTGAGCGACCCAGGCATGTCTATCTTGACGGATACCCTTGGTCGGCTGCACCCACGGGCACCACCGCCCCCAGGGTGAGGAGCAGCTTCCTCACAGCCCGTCCACACGGTGTGGCTGGATTTTTAAATTTTTTCAAGTCTCATGGATGAGAAAAGATGTCTCGGTGTTGTTTTAATTTGTACTTCTCTGATTATGAGTGTGCTTGAACATTTCCTCCACACATTTGAGAGCCACTTTTATCTCTTTTTTGTGAATTGCCTTTTCATGGTTTTTTCCCATTTCTCTGTGGGGATTTTGGTCCTTTCTCCTTCAATAGTAAGAGTTCTTCTTATGTTAGTTTTTCTTTTTTTTTTTTTTTAAAGATTTTATTTATTTATTTGAGAGAGAGAGAATGAGAGAAAGCACATGAGAGGGGGGAGGGTCAGAGGGAGAAGCAGACTCCCTGCCAAGCAGGGAGCCCGACGCGGGACTCGATCCCGGGACTCCAGGATCATGACCTGAGCCGAAGGCAGTCGCTTAACCGACTGAGCCACCCAGGCGCCCCAGTTTTTCTTTTTCAGAGTATTTCTGACTGCTCTTGCAATTTGACTTTTAGTACCACATGACTAACTCCATAAAATAGCTTGCTCTGTTTTTTACTGGGATTGAATTGAATGTATAAATTAACCCTAGCAGAAAAACCTCTTTATGTAAAATGCTGAGTCGTCCTATCCAAGAATAGGGGATGGCTTTCCTTTGTTCAGTTCTGCTTTTGTGATTCTGGAGGGTTCTAAAATTTTTCCTTGTAAAAAGTGTACACATTCCTTGTGAAACATATTCCTACATATTTAGTCTTTTCTTGTTGCCATTGTGAATGGACTTTTCAATCACCACATTCTCTATTTTTTGTGTAAAGAAAGCTGTTGATTTTGTAGCCTGCTACTTTTCTCAATTCTTTTATTCAATAGTAAAAGTTTTATGGTTGGTTCCTGTGGTTTTCCAATTACACTGTCATCTCGTCTGCAAGTAGGATGGTTTTACCACCTTGGCCCACTCTATGCCTCTAACTGATTTTCTTGCCTGATTCCATTAGTTAATACCTCGAGGATAATGTTGAATAACATCAGAGGTAGTGTGTGTCCTCCCTTGCTCCTTATCTTAGTGGGAATGCCTCTCGTATTTCTTCATTGAACAAGAGACTGGCTTTTGGACTCAGGTGGTGGTTTATTGTGTCAGTGAAATGTTCCTTAATTTCTGGAGTGTTTGTCAAGTGTTTCTTGGCATCTATGGAGATAATCATATGATTATTTACCCCTTGGGTTTATTTTTATGGTGTATGATACTAATGGATTTCCTACTATTGAACCCATCTTACATTCCTGGATTAAGTTCCACGTTTTCTAGTATTTTTTTAAAGAAACATTGGGTTCTTCCTGTTTAATAATATTTGCTTAGATTTTTTGCATTGATGTTCATGAGTGATATTGGACTATAGTTTCCTTTCTTTGTACTAATTGTGTTTGGTTTAAGTATCAGTGTTTACCTGCTTCATAAAAGGGACTCAGAAGCCTTCCTTCCTTTTCAGCACTTGGAATACTTCGTAGTGCATCAGGACTGTCAGGTCTTCTACAAAGTTTGGTAGAATTCCCAGTAAACTCATCTGGGTTTGGTACTTTTCGTGGGGTAGTTCCTTTACCACTTTCTCTGTTTCTTCAGTGGAGATCGGTGTGTTTATGTTCTAACCCTCATGGGATCAATTCTGATAGTCTGTATTTCCTGAGAAAGTTATCCATTTCCTCTAGGTTTCCAGATTTATTTGCATGGAAGATTTCAGAGTGTCTCATGATTTTTTATATTCCATTTCAAAAGTTAAATTTCTTGAATATAATCATGTGGTTTAAAAAAGTGGGGGGGGAAGAAGTTTGAGTGACCAGAAAAGATCATCATACTAGAATTTTAAGCATTATTATTTTCAAAGCAATGTTACAGAGTATTGCTCACCCTGTTTTCAAAGAATAAGAAGGAGGGTGGTTTACAAAAGCATTTCTTCTGCGCTGCTGTTCAGAGAGCTGCCCGCCATGGAAAGCAGTTTTCTTGCCTGAGCTTTGCAGGGGCTACAGAGCCCCCGTGGAGGCTGAGGCTCCCTGGTGCCGGCCGACACCGACTCACAGAACAGATCCTCAGGGAGTTCAGTGCCAGTACAACCTCACATAAAGGTCCATTGTATCACATTACATTTCAGGGGACTTCCGTCTCATCACATAAAAAACTATAAGATATGACTTTGCCCTAAAATCAGAATGGATTTATTCCTTTTCCTGACTACTAAAGTTGCTTGGATCCTTTGTTTGGGAAAAAAGAAAAAAGCAAGATTGAAAAACATAATGAACAAAGTAGAAATCACCTAAAATTCCACAGCCCACACCTGTGTGCTGTCAACCTATTGATGACTTTCCTTCCAGAAGTTTCTTTATGCATCTTCCCCAGAAAGAGAAATTCTGCATACAAATGGTCAGTCATAGGTCTGTGCTGTTCTGTAACCTGCTGTTCTTCCTGGTCCTTTGTCACAGATGTCACTACCCAGACTTGAAGAGGACGTCTTGAAAAAGACACAGAAAGGGAAGCTCCCTAAAGGGTCCGATCACAGCCCACCTGCCTGTCGGGTGCCGGGGATACGGAGGGGAAGGGGGTCAAGATAGGGAAACTCCTGGTGAGCCTGGCGGACAGGGAGGAGGCAGGCTGCTGAGGGCTGCAGGAACATCAGGGCATGTCCAACAGCCTTGTCCTCAAACCAGCAGAGGGAGTGTCTGGATCCTGCGTCCTTCACGCTTTACTTGAAGCCTTATTTTTGCAGCAGGTGGCCAGCGCCAGATGTCCTGGAGACGCGCTGCCCCCTCTGTGAGGAAGTGAGGGTCACGGAGAAACCAGGCCAACACCAGGGCCCCCCTCTCCTCCTTACCCCACAGCCATGCCGTTGGCTGCACGGTGTGGTGACTTCACAGTGTGTGTGCAGTTCTCGCGGAAAGTTAAATTATGTGCATTACATGCTGTTTCAGAGGTATGGGAATGATTAATCACTTGTTTTACAAAATTGATTTGAAAAAGAAACTACCAAATAGGAGTTGTCATGAGTGAAAAGTAAAATTCAATTATCTGGGAAATTTGCTCTGTGTCTGCTCTCACCAGCGTGGGGAGGGGGGCCCAGCATTGCTCTGTGCTGGTCTTTACGGGGACATGACGGAGGTCTCAGGCCCCCTGAGGACCAGCCTCGGGACCCCTCACGTAAAGCTTGGCAGAGAAAGAGCGTGGAGGAGCCTGGTGTCTGGTCCGATCACAGCCCACCTGCTTGTCAGGTGCTGAGGATACTGAGGGGCAGACGGTCAGGACAGGGAAACTCCTGGAATCCATGAGAATTTCAAACCGAGTCCCTGTCAGCTCCCCTGCTATTTCGGCAGCTCTGTGCCATGAAGATGCCTGCTCAGTGGTCAGTGTTCAGGGCCTGCTGCCCCGGAGCTGTGGCAACTCAGGTCAGGGAAGTCGTCCTGGGCACAGCAAGGGGGACTTGGTGGCTTAGGATAGCCACTCTCAGACTTCTCCACCTTAAGGATGATATAGGCCATGAAAGAGATTTTTTAAAATGTGGGTTATGTGTATCACCATCACCAGGTTAGAAATCGATAGGGCAGGAACAAGGCCCCTGGGGGCATGCCCGGCCAGTGCCTTGGGGTCCCCGTGACTCCGAGGGTCCAGCCCCTGTCTCCAAGAGACCATCACAGATGAGGGATGTTCGGGATGGATTTGGGAAATACCAGGAGGAAAGACGCAACTCCCGGGAGTGTTAACCACTCTCTCCAGGATTGCATTTCCTCCAAACTGCGGCCCAGAAACAGCAGGAAGCGGACGGACGACTCCATTACCCACCACTGCCCGCCGCTCGGCGCGCTGACATGGAGTGTGGTGGGTGGAGGGAGGTCTCTCTTCTCCGGGCTCCACGAGCAGAAATACCGACGTAAATAGCTACTTCAGAGAAGAAGTGGGTTTGATGGTACATTTACATACAAGTGTACTAATTATAATCCTCTTACGTATACCTTGGAGCAGATTCAGCAGTTACAATTGTACTGGAACAGTCTTCTTAAAAATAGGCGTGCCGGCAGAGAGAGGTATACTGATGTGCGTATGAGGACGTGCATGTTTAGCCTTGCAGACTGATGGCACCATAGGCGAGAGGCCAGGATGCCTCTAATGGGATTTTTTTTTTTTTTTAGATTTTATTTATTTATTTGAGAGAGAGAATGAGAGACAGAGAGCATGAGAAGGGGGAGGGTCAGAGGGAGAAGCAGACTCCCTGCCGAGCAGGGAGCCCGATGCGGGACTCGATCCCGGGACTCCAGGATCATGACCTGAGCCGAAGGCAGTCGCTTAACCGACTGAGCCACCCAGGCGCCCTCTAATGGGATTTACATGCCGTGAAATGGTGAACAAAGTCCAGGGTTTATGGCTGACCTGGAGGGGACCCCACCCGGGAGATTGAAGCAGGGTGAGTTGGTGGCCTGTGTTACAGCGACTTTGGGCTACTGTTACACCAGAGGCAGCTGGTTCCCGGGGGGAGAGAAGGAGACAGCTCTGGGCATGTAGAATGTACGTGTTCGGGCATGGCTCAGACGTTCAGGAGGAAGTCAGAAACAGCCAGGTGCAGAGGGAGAAGCAGGAGGAGCCGAACCAGGGACAGGACAGGTGGCGCGGAGAAGAGAGGATTAGAGGTCAGCCGAGATCAGCCTCGTGCAGCTAGTGTGTGGGTGGAGGAGGACCACAGTGAGCGTGCATGGGGCTGAGGCAGTGGACACCCTCGTCCATCCAAGAGGGAGGGTGAGAAGTCCGCCATGCTTGGGGGCTGTCTGGGCCAGTGGGACAAGGACCTTGTGTTGGAGCCTGGAGGTAATACTTCTCACACTGTATAGTGTGGGGCTTCCAAGCAGCTGTCTAGTTT
Source organism: Neomonachus schauinslandi (assembly GCF_002201575.2). Classification (NCBI taxonomy): domain Eukaryota; kingdom Metazoa; phylum Chordata; class Mammalia; order Carnivora; family Phocidae; genus Neomonachus; species Neomonachus schauinslandi. The sequence continues at coordinate 370,734 of NC_058416.1, read as the reverse complement.
GCAAATGGGAGGCCGGGAGAAGATAGGAGAAAGGAGCAAATTCTGGAAATTTCTTATGTTTTCCTCTGTCAAAACCCTGCACGGGGTGACTCTATCTTTGGTAGATGGGAGGGACAGAGTTGTTAGCCATCGTGATATTAAATTGGCAAATGGGATAAATACAAAACGTTCCCCCAGAAATAGAAGTTCTCGAACTGGGGAGCTGTGGTCCACGTGACCACGGGTGGAGTTCAGAGGGTCCAGGGAAATCCCAGGCTGAGCCAAGTTGATGTGTACGGTAACATAAATTATACACAAACGATGGACTGGGTTGGTCAGATTCTCTAACAAGTTCATGGCCCAACCAAGGTCAAGAAGCCATGCCCTAAAGGGGGATTGGAGGGGCCCCCGGGAGGCTCAGTCGGTTAAGCATCCAACTTTTGGTCTCAGCTCAGGTCATGATCTCAGGGTCCTGGGATCGAGTGTCGGGCTCTGTGCTCAGTGGGGGGTCTGCTTGGGATTCTCTCTCCCTCTGCCCCTCGCCCCGCTTGCTCACGCGCTCTCTCCCTCTCTCTCTTCTCTCTCTGTGTCTCTCAAATAAAATACATCTTTTAAACAAAAATGAGAAAATAAAAGGGGGATTGGACATGTCGTTTCAGGGACTTGAGACGCACTGGCAGAGGTCTGACTGGATGGCACCGTTTGCGAAGGGCCACCTGGGATGAGCCACCACACGGGGAAACCGACCTGGGGTAAGACGCATGCCTGCTCCCAACATCCCACTAGGAGGAAACCGGAAGGCCGATCTTTTCCCTGAAACCATCTCTTTTAAAGAATCTTACCATATGATGCCGCAAACACACTGATTTCCTCGGAGCTTAGATGAGGAATGGGAAAGAGGGTGAACTCTGGGGAAGGAACCCGAGGATGAACTGGTGAGCACAGCCGCTTTGGACACCTGTCCTCACAGGACAGGGCCCCACAGCCAGCCGCTCTGGGAGGCCAGCAGGTGACGGCCAAGGGTGCCACCCTGAGTTCTAACTAAAGAGTGGGATAGAGGCAAAGTGATGAACTGGGAGTCCCCCAGAGTCTACCTTATCCTCCACAGGGCAGTCGTGGAGCAAACGCTGGGGAGCTGCTTATTCTTTGAGCTTTGCACCAAGATCCCAGACTGAAGGCTGTGCAGGGATCTAGGTGCTCATCACCCCAAGCAGAATGGTGTCACTAGCTCCTACCCAGCTCCATGCATCCCAGTCTCGCACCTGCCCCCCAGGCTCTCCCACACGTGCCCCCTGGAGGGTCCTTCACCTGCCCCCCCAGCCTCTCCCGTACCTGCCCTCCTCCCCAGCTCCCCCCCGCCCCCCCCCCCCCCCCACCCGCCCCCCCCCCCCCCCCCTGCCCCCCCCCCAGGCTCTCCCCTCTTCAGTCTTTGCTGCTACTTTCCTCCTCCCTCTTCTTCCCACTCTCAGCTGTTGTCCAGAATACCACACCTCCCTCCTTGTCCACTCTTATCTGGCATTTAGAGACCTTAAGTCTGGAGAAGACTAGAGATTATTTCATTCAACCCTCAGTTTGCTGCCTGGACCCTGAGGCCCTGAGAGATTTGGGCGGTGGGCCCCAGACGCACACAGATGAGGCCAAGACACCATCCCCCTCCCCTGATTCAGTCCTCGGGCTTCCCCGCCTCAGTGGCGAGAGTCCTATTGGGCCAGCACTCGGCGGTCACAATAGCTTCACACGGTCAGACGTGTGGTTTCAAAGGAGCATCCCTCCTCCTCACAGCTCCCATGTGCCCGCTGCAGCCCATGGGCAGAGGCAGGTCGGCCGTGAGCTAGAATATAGAATCGGGCTGGTCCTCTCTCATCAGCGTTCAACTGCGAGCCAGGACTCACCCCTTCGGCAGGGAAGGTGGAAGCTTCATTTCCCTTAAAAATTGGCAGAGAAGGATAGCATGTGAGTTTTCTTTGTTGTGGTGTCTCTGTGTTTCTCAGGCTCCACAGTTGGTTCAGGATTTCTTGACGTCTAACCTAAATCTTTTGCTGCACTTTGATGTGACTGTTAGCATTGCTGGGAGCTTCACTTGTGATTCTGCTTTTCTTTCAACGCCCGCATCTTAGTGGTGTTTGGGGAGTGAGAAAGCAGGAGCTATGAACTTAGAGAACAAAACCCAAATCCGCCACAGTAGTTTTAGAAGCACACTTTCACTAGGACACCCCACGGATGGACAAAGAGCTGAGCAGGTCAAAGTGTGCTGCATACGTGAATGAATAATGGACACATCAGTGTAAACGTATTTTAAAAAGATTAATCTGTCCCATTTGGTCAAGGCCAGTGTGGTACATTCTGACAGATTGCCGTGAATAGAAATATGACACAGCAGATCCGCACATAGCCGAGCTGAGTCCTGGGGCCACACTGTGAGCAGCATGCACCAGGCTCTATCCAAAGGCCGTCGGTGGCTGCTGGTGATGTTAGACTGAGCGGCCCGGGAAGAGAAAGGAAAGCCTTAGTGACCCACAGCAGATGGTCAAGAGTGGGAACGCTCAGCACAGAAAGTAACATCATGAGAGTTATGTTTCATTGGTGTAGTTTTTTTCAGGGTTTTGTTTTTTGGCTGTTATTCTCCAGCTTTTTTTAAGTGAAAAATCTCAAACATACACAAAAGTTGAAAGAGTAGTTTAGTGAAAACCTGGCCATCTGTACGTACATGTGTGTGTGTGTTCACATATATATGAATAATGATCCATCTTGCAAGTAGCTTACAGAGATCAAGACATTTTGCCCTTGAATAGCTAAGTATGAATCTCCTAAAAAATAAGGTGATTCACTTCCGTAACCACAATACCATGTAACGCTGAAGAAAATTAACAATAATAGATGTATCATGTCCAAATGCAGATTTCCCCAGTTGTCGCAAAACTGTCTTCTGTAGATGTTTTGGATAAAATTAATCAGGTTTCCACACTTCATTGTTTGGTTGTCTCAAGCTCTTTGACTCCTGATTCTAGAACATTCCTCCCACGTTTCGATTTCCCACCATTGACTCTGTGAAGAATCCAAGCAGTTGTTCCGCAGAATGGCCTTTGCTCACGTTTGTGTGTGGTGTTTCTCACCCGCGCCCCGTATCCTCTGGATACGTGGACATGGGTCTCCCTGCCACTCAGGGCGGAGCCCAATGGCTGGCAGCCACTGCACACTGCATCATGTTAGAGGCCCATAATGTCAGCGTGGCCATGCCAAATTGTGCGACTGGATTCAGGGGTGAACCCAAAATGTACCCATTGTAAGGCCACACTCGCCCTCACGATGTCTGGGTGGCCAGTGCAGGGCACATGCCCGTCCCCCAGGGGTGGCAAAGGTTTTTCCCTCCTCCATACTTCTCTCTTTTATTACCGCATCTCTACAGACTCATGGGCCTCTGGTTACTCGTGTTTCACAATAAGCTGAGTCGTTACGCACCCACTCTCGGCATCTGCCGGTAGGACCCTCCCCCGTGTGCCTGTTCACCCGGGACTGCCTCTCTGCTTACGGTCACAAAGCACTGGATCTCACCCCGGATTCCGCCTGCCTCACCTTGGGAATCAGTACTTCCTGGGAGATTCAGCTCAAGTGGGAAGGACCCATCCCTGATGGCTAAGAGCATTTTTAGTAAAAAGAGAAGGTATTTAGCTGTGCGATCTTATGAGCTATGTTGGATGTGTTCATTCTATTCTGAGCAGCTACAACAGAAGATTTAAATAAGATCCAGAGTCCCGTAACATCATGCCCCAAATTTCCAGGCTTCAGTGGAAAATCAGTCCAAGAGCCAGGACAATTCAAACCCAATGAAGTACATGCAGTAGACACACACCAACATCGAGACAGCAGACACGTCAGAATTATTTAAGCAGCCAGTGTAAAAACATTCAATGAGCAATTACAAACGAGCTTGATGCAGACAAGAAAATAAAGCCTTAGCAAAGAAACAAAAAGTCTCAGTGAAGGAAGAGAAGATATAAAGGAGAAGAAACTAGAGATTTTAGAACTCAAAAATACAATACAAAATATGAGAAACTCAATGGATGGATTCACGTGCCAATGGGAAGGATGGATGAGAGCATCCGAGGACGACAAGGCTGACCCATCTGGAGAGCAGAGAGAAAACAGACTGAAAATAACACAGACAGAGGCTCAGAGACTGTTGTACCATAACAAGATCCAACATTCATGTCATCTGAGTCCTGGAAGGGGGAGGACAGTGGGGCTGAAAGTTCTTGGAGAAATAATGACTTAAAAATCAGTAAAAGATACAAGCCTACAGATTTAAGAGCTGAATGAATTCTAAACAGTATAAACAGTACAACTCCACACCAAGACACGTCGTGGTCAAATCTCTGAAAACTAAGGGGAAATTAAAAATCTGGAAAGCAGGTAGAGAGAAAAGGCGCCTTACCTGGGGGAAACAATTCAAATAGCAGGAAATCTCTCATCAGAAGCCATGAGGCCAGGGGAAGTGAGACAACATTTTTCAAGTGCTAAGTTTAGGACAAGAAGTATCAGCTCAGAATCTTACATTCAGCAAAAATACCCTTCAGGAATGAGGTGAAATCAAGATATTCTCAGAATACACTGGCTAAGAGAATTTGTCACCAGCAGATTGGAAGTTCTCTGAGGAGGAAGAGGGGCTGAGGAGCCTCCAGAAGGAAGAGCTTGGTAAGCAAACGTGGGGAAAACACAACCGGCTTGCTGTTCCTCTGGAGCTTCCGGAGTGATGTTTGATGGTGGGAGTGAAAACCATCACGCTTGCTGATGTGCTTACAAAGGCTCATAGAGGAATGATTCAGGACAGTTACAGATCGGGCATGGTATAGATGTGTAAGGACAGTTAGGGATCTGTGCTTCACGCAAGCTGGTAGAAGAACACCACAGTAGACTGACAAGTGTGTATACCTACTGCGGTGTCCAAAACAGCCAGTAAAACACTCAGAAACACTGCCATGAGTCCACAGAGAATTCTAAAATATGAGCAAGTCATGCACAGAAATGAAGAACAGAAAACAAAAAATAAAGTGGGACATTTTATTAAAAATTACATTATTACATTAATCATCAATAATTCCTTAAGCATAGGGGCGCCTGGGTGGCTCAGTCAGTTAAGCATCCATCTGACTCTTGACTTCGGCTCAGGTCATGATCTCAGCCCCAAGTCGGGCTCCACATTCAGTGGGGTGTCTGCTTCTCTCCCTCTTCCTCTCCCTTTGCCCATCCCCCTGTGCACATGCTCCCCCCCAAAATAAATAAATAAATCTTTAAAAAAATAATTACATTAAGCATAAATGGTATAAGAGCACCTGGCTGGCTCAGTCAGTGGAGCTGATGACTCTTGATCTCAGGGTCGTGAGTTCAAGACCCACGTTGGGTGTAGAGCTTCTTAATTTAAAAAAAAAAAAAAAACAGGCTGTTTAAACCATTTTTTTTTAAAGCATAAATGGTATAAAGAAAACAAATACCAATTAAAAGGCAGAGAGAGATTAACAGACTGGATGGAAAAACAGGACCCAACTGTATGTTGTCTACAAGAAAGCCACTTCGATATAATGACCTAAGCAGGTTGACAACGGAAGGCTATGACGTGCAAACATCAGTCAAAGGGAAGGTGAAGTGGCCGTATTTTGTATTTGATAAAGTGGACAAGGGGCAGACACGACGGCCAGGACAGAGAGGGGCACTCTAGAGGCTGAGACTCAAGCCTTGGAGACATGGCCGTGCTGAGTGTGTGCACAAGGAGCCGCCGAGGGGGTTGGCTGTGACCAGTTGAAAGCAGGTTTGCGGTGAGCACAGTTTCTCTGAAAAGCCCAGGGAGGTGGGTTTTGTAAATAAAGAGAAATTTATTCCGGAACGTACGTGGAGAGGCAAAGGGACTAGAATCAGTAAAGGCTGTCTTGGAAAGGAGCCCAGGTCCAGGTCTGGAGACACGCTGCGCGCTGTCGTGGCCGGACTGAGTGCACACTCTGCGGGACGGGACAGAAAACCCACAGAGGAGACACACAAACAGGCCCAACTGGGTTGTTTTTTTTTTTCTTTTTTTTTAAGATTGATTTATTTAAGAGAGAGAGCGAGAGCATGAACAGGAGGGGCAGAGGGAGAGAGAGCACGAAGCTGAACAGAGAGCCAGTCCTGGAAGGCTACCTAACAGTCCATCTATATTCCACTCCTGGGTTTTTGGGTTTTTTAAGTTTATTTACTTATTTATTTAAGTAATCTCTACACCCAGTCTGGGGCTCGAACTCATAACCCCGAGATCAAGAATCACAGGCTCCTCCAACTGAGCCAGCCAGGCGCCCCCACCACTCTTGGGTTTGACCAGAGGATGGGGAGGGGGATGCTGGTGTTTACTGGGGGTTACAGAGGGGACAGGAAGGAGGTGGGCCCCTGCGGGCCCCTGGGGTGGTGGTGGTTCTGTCTGTGTCACCCCACGTCCTGGCCGTGTGACTGGGCTGCAGGTTTGCAAGATGCTACCGCGGGCAAACCAGGGGAAGGGCACACGGGATCTCTGCAAGCTTAAAATTAAAAGCTTAGTTTAGGGGCACCTCGGGGGCTCAGCCGGTCAGGCATCTGCCTTCAGCCCAGGTCATGATCCCAGGGTCCTGGGATTGAGCCCCGTGTTGGGCTCCCTGCTCGGCGGGAAGCCTGCTTCTCCATCTCCCTCTGCCTGCTTGTGCTCTCTTTCTCTGTCAAATAATAAATAAATAAAATGTTTTTTTAAGTTCAATTTAGAAAGTCTTTGAAGCAGTGTAGACCTTGCTTTATACACAGCACATCTTGTGCATACATACAGAAGTAGTTATTACTTACCAAATTTCTGTGTCTTACCATAAATCATAACTGGAAAATAATCGTCAATTTTTCTGTCAACAACTTGGCTAAAAATAGGTCTAATCAGCAAGTTTTCAGTTCTGTTCATATATACACTTTAGAAGCCTCTTGTAACTTGTGTTGCTTTGACATACAGAAAATAAACACATTTCAAAATAAAATAATTGAACACATATGAGTTTAAAAAATCAGGGACTCCTGGGTGGCTCAGTTGGTGAAGCGTCTGCCTTCGACTCAGGTCATGTCCCGGGGTCCTGGGATCGAGCCCTGCAAAGGGCTCTGGGTTCAGCGGGAAGCCGGCTTCTCCCTCTCCTCCCCCTGCTCTTGCTCACTCTGATTCTTCCCCAAATAAAGCCTTTTTAAAAAATCAGAAAGGAATTATAGGAATAATCCTAATAAGTACTAATTTTTAAGACTATGAAAATCTCCTAAAAGTCATGTTTTATTTAAAACTATTTACCTTTGGCTCTTGGTTTTTAACTGGTAGGTGATCTTTATCGTAACTCATGTAGCGTTTGTCTTGTAGGAGAGTGAGAACCTAAACCAGCGCACCTCCTCACCCGGTGTCAGCCTGTGAGCTCTCACGTCAGGAAGTGAGGGGGCTCGCTCGGTCCCATGCCAGCTGGCTGGTGGAAGGGGAGAGCATCTTGTTGAGACCACGTTTCCCTGGTGTCCCGGGGCCTGGTCCACGCATCTGCTCTTGTGGACACGGGTCATCTCGGAGGTTAAGTGTTTCGACCACAGAGTGGAGTTTGCTCCTGGGAGAAGACCAGACACGCGGTGGGGGCGGGGGTGGTTGCTGGACAGATGCTCCATGGACAGACGTCCTGGCCACAGTGGCTGGTGGTGAGGAGAGGGGGAGTCCACTCCACAAAGACACCCGAACCAAAACTGAGGCAGGAACAACCCTCAGAGGCTGTAATTGCTGCATTAATTATCTTGCAACATCTGTAGTGTGAAAACATTTTTAGATCCTGAAGCAACAGCTGTGAATCGGAGACCAAACCGCTCTGAGCTTCCTGCTGGCCAGGACACCCTCCCCTGTCTCCTGTACCCCGTGGCACAGCTGCCCCAGCAGCCTCGCGATGTCCGCCAGCCTCCGGGGGGATGTCTGGCTTTATCGTGTCTCCCCTCGTGGGGCTGCTTGAATGAGCCTGGTTTGAGCCTGGTCTCGCCCTCGGCACCGCTGACGGGAGGGTGCGCGTCCCGGGCCCCGGAGTGCGATGGGCAGCCCCCACCCCCGCCTGTCGGTGCCCTCGGTGACCTCCCGAAACCGCCAGCAGACGGTGCCCCGTGTCCCCTGGTGGGAGCCCTGGTCTGGAAAACCGGCCGCGGTTTCCTGGAGCCGCTCTGTGGAGGCCTGGCGGGGCGCGTGGAGACTAACAGGCCGCGGGGAAGGCGTCCTTAGTGTAAGCAAGTGCCCCCACACGGGCACCCCCAGAAGCTCTGAGTGATTTCAGTGCAGAACTGAATGTCGCATGTCCCAGCAACTGCTCTTTATTACGTTTCCCAAAAAGCCTCTGCGACACCGGTGTGACCTCACTCTGTTCTCACACATCCGCATGCAGGAAAACCCCACGGACCCCACTCAGAGGCACTTCCTCAGCTCCGGTCCACCCTCAGCCTCCATTCCTTTATCCAAAACTCATTGTTCCCGAGCACCTACTAAGCACAGGTGGTGTTCTGGGCATTCGGGACACGGTGGTAACGCAAGGACACCACCCTGCCCTCCTGGCGCCCCTGTTAACAGAGCCCCCTCCTGGCTCACGGACAGGTGTCCCTCCCTGGCCGCCCGCTCCCCGCGTTGGGGCTCAGCCAGGGGCGGGGACCGCGTGCAGCCAGATGGGCCTGCGGGTCTGCGGTGCTCACGGCAGCTCCGAGGTGCCCCCAGGCCCTGCCGGCCCCAGCGTGTGGGTCACCGCGGCAACACACAGCAGCTGGCTTCTCTCCAGCCCAGCGTGGACAGCCTGTCTGCGCTGCATGCCTCACGCCCGGGGCCTCAGCTCGGGGGCTGCAAGGGCCGGGCTGGAACCCCCAAGGGCTCGCTCGCTCGCCCGACAGGTGGTTGATGCCGGCTGGAGCCTGAAGCCACGCGTCGCTCCCTGTGTCCTCCTGGTTCCTCACAGCGTGGCCCCGGGGCCCCACGGCGAGGTCCTGACAGGGCGGGAGCCGGTGGAGGCCTGTGCTCAGAAACCACGCAGCACGCCACCTGCCACGGCGCCTCGCTGGACGGAGCGTGCTCCTGGCTCCGAGCTCCGTCCAGGATGCTGTCCCCAGCAGGACGCCTGCCCTACTAAGAACAGGTACTACACTGATCCTGGCCAGAAGGCCCAGAAACAGGGCAGTGCACCTTTAGGAACACACCGTGTGCATCAACGTGGGCTGAGGACTCACGTGCCAGCACTGTCCTAGGCGTTCACACGCCCTCTTCGGTCCTTTCGAGGAAGCTGCTGTTGTACTGTTCTTGATTCCGTTTACAGGTGTGGGATCTGTGACATCCGTGGGGTCGCACGGCTCTCGAGTGCCAGAGCTCGGTGTCAGTCGGCGGTGGGGCTGGAGCTGAGGGGGTTACGAGTCCCCAGGCTGCCACCAAACAGACTGCTCCTTGGCGACATGACTCACAGAGGAAGCATCCTCCCTTCTCAGGGGGGTGAGGCCAGTGCCGCAAATGTCCTGCCGCTCAGGGGGACGTTGGTCTGAACTCTTCACTCCCTGAGGAACATCTTGTATCCAACGTAACCTCTGCTCTATTTCTGTGATCCTAAATCACACCAGGAGCCTGAGCACGGTCCGGACGTGCTGAGTCCCCCTGAGATGCAGACTTAACGAAGAGGACGTGTCCACACAACGAGGCGCTCACTCGGCAGGCCCCCGGAAGAGCGTGTGCGGCCCAGGTGGCAGGCTGCTGTGTCCCTGACGGGGCCGCGGCCGCCCCAGTCCTCCTGCACCCGCGAGGGGTCCGCGAGCCAGGTGGGCTATGGCACGTCAGAGCCGGACCGCCATCTTGCTGGTGGGGACGCTTGACGTAAGGAGGACGGAGCTTCTCGTGGAACCCCAGCCGATCGGTGGCAGGGCCGCAGGTGAAGTCCAGGCCTGCTGCCCCCGACGTGGTCCTTCTGGGCCTCAGGTTCAGGCCTCAGGCTTCTGCCTTACTCGGACCCTTGTTGTTGCTTCTGGGGAAATCATGTGGGCCGTGTTCTTGGGCCCCCCGACCAGTTCAGCCGGAAACCTCCCATGTGCCGGGCCGTGGGCCGGACCACATGCCAGCCACGCTCACGCCAGCCCGGCCGCCATTCAGGGGGTAGGTGACGTGTGGGGCAAATAGGCTGCGAACGTCTGGGGCAGGTCTGAGGCTCAGTCATCACTAGCGTGTCCCTTCAGCGACACTCCGGGGACCGTGTTGGGGTGTTTGATACGTCAGTGGGCACAAAAGATGGCAGCCATACCCTCGTGGAGCTTCTGTTCCAGCAGAGCAGAAGGGAAACCAACAGTAGATAAAACAGGTGAGCGAACTGCCTGCTTCTCCAGGAGCAAAGTGCTAGGACAAAAGGAAGCTCTCGGCAGGTTGGAGGCCAGGGACGGACGGGGAGTGGGGTGAGCTGAGGGACGGGGGCAGAGCTCAAGGGGAGGTAGGATTTGAGCAGGCACTGTAGCCGTGGCACTGGGCAGGTGCCCAGGGCAGAGGAACAGCCCCAGGGAGGCGAGGGGCAGGAGGACGAGGGGAGGACGCCGCGCCAGCCCCGTGAGCACCGCGTGGGCCGGACCTTCGTCCGTGGGAACGGGCACCAGGGGAGCTTGGGTTGGAGGGATGGCTGGAAGGCCTCAGGAGCCCCCCTGGCTGCCGTGCTGGGCACAGAGGACAGGTTGGAAATCTGTCCGGAGCAGGTGGTGGCTCAGACCAGAGGCATTCAGTGGCTGAATGCTGCTGCCCATCAACACAAGTCAGGAATTCCCCAAAACATCAGACGAGGGGTGTCAGCAGCCTGTGATCAGCCTCGAGGGACTCTTGCAGAAGGTCTTGGGATTGGGACCACAGGCTGGCTTGAAGCTGCCGCCGGCCTGTGCTGATGGGCGAGGCGGTCAGGGACAAAGGTGCATTCATTCCCTTCTGGGCCCACACGTGGCGTTCCTTCCCACGGGATGGACACCGCTCAAGGGGAAGCCGGCCTCACTGTGAGCCTCCTGACAAATGGGGGGTCTGGGTGTCCTCTTCTTCCAGCGCCCGACCTTGCATGTCTAGTCCTATAGAATGCCATAAGAGGAGGAGCACGACCTCCTTCCACTGGAATCTGTGAGCTGGGCATAGTGACTGAATGGCCAGGCGGGCTTTGACGTCCCACTTTGAAGTCAGTCTTGGGAGTGTGTGCGTGTTACCGATGTGAGCTGAAGGTCGAGGGTGCTGGGGGTTCGTGTTACATCACAGAACATTGCACCAGGTGTCAGTCACGGTATGGTGAACTGTCCCTGGCCAGGCACCTCCCGAGTACCACCACTGAGCATCCACAGCAGCGCCCACCCTCTTGGGACTCATCTCAGAGGCTGACCTCCATTGTCCTGTGGTCCCAAATGGGCTAGCCGGGAGCCCCTTAATATGCTTTCCTAAATACCCTTGGATTGTAAAGTGAGGAAATAAAGGTCTTACACGTCCCACAACACACAAAAAATGCCAGGAAAACGCTCTCCGCTGTCAGAAGCACAAAGTCTTCTCAAATTCTGAGAAGGAGTCAAATTTCTGTCCCCTCGAGGAACACCGGTGGAAGACTCGGGAATGGACAGGCTCTCTGGGGCTGCAAGGAACCCGGAGGTGTCCCCTTGCCAAGCAGCCCCGAGCGACAGGTGCGGCCCTGAGGAGTGCAAGCACAGCCTAGCTGTCCTCATGCAGCTACACAAGGGATGGTCTACCCCCCATGGCGTGTCAAGCCCCTGTGGACACAGAAATGCCAAGACACAGAGAACGCTTAAATATACGGGACTCTTGCTCACATCCCGATGGTGCTTTGGGGCACTATGGCTCTGCTTGCAGACTCTGCGTGCGATTTGCTTACAGCTCTGTGGGCTCCCACTTCACTGAAAGAACATCTGGCTGAGCCAAACCCCATCACAGGTTAGCTGATCTGGCAAAAAGACGAAGGCAAACAGGTTGGCAGAACTGCATTAGGTCCTGGGTGAGTCAGCAGGAATCAGAAGGGAAAGGTAAGTGCCAGAGTGGCCAGCACCCAGCTCCGTCCCCCAGCTCCGCGATATGTGGTTTGCAGTCTGCCAAGTGCAGCCAGCGGAACCTGCCTCTGAGGGTCAGTGCCCGTAAATGACAAGGATTCATGGAAGTCCCAGACCCAGCAGGCCCTCAGACGGTCTTCCGAGCGGCTGTCACCATGCTCGGAACCCCCGCCCCAGCTCCTAGTGCCTCCTCGGTCAGCCTTCCTCTCCCTCCCCCACCCACGCTGCTCCTCTGGGCCTGGCTTCTGTTAGCGTGGCCAGGAAAGGAGCTCGGGGACTCTCTGGGAGCCGTGCCCTCTGCACCAGCCGTCACGCCAGCCATCTCCAGATGAGCTGGGAAACAGACCGCTGGGGCATGAGCCTCTCCCACAGGGCCGTCCGCAGGACTCCACGTCTGCTCCCCTGGGGCAGGGTAACATCCCTCTCCATTGACTCTGGGTCCCCTGTCATTGTTCACAGCACCCTGTGCCTTCTGAAGAGAGTCCCAGTTTGGATGACAAACTACATGGGGGAGGAAGGTGATCGGCTGGGCAGAAGTTGGCATTGTGAGGTTCACAGAGACCATATCATAAAAGAGCAGTAATTCCTATGAAAGACCCAGTCAAGCAGCCCAAGATAGCGGCTTTAAATCCCTTTTCTTTCTACAAAAAGCAGAAGGTTCCATTCTTGAATCTAAGAGCCTGGTGCATAGGAGGTGTTGAATGATCGTTAGTTACAGGGATGAATGCATGCATGCATGAAACCACTGATAACGTTCTCTTTTAGATGCTTTTCCCTGCATCTTCCTGTTTCTTTAAAGTTCCAGGAACCGTATGCTCCACACACAGAGCTGGCCTCACACTCCCCAGATGTTTGAGCTCAGTTCCTCCAGGGCAGAGTGGAGGAAGGGACGCAGAAGCAAGTAGCTAACTTGGGAAGCAACTCCAGGAATGCCAGTCTGGAGTGACCAGGAAGGGAATGCAGGGTGAGTCAGTCAGTGAGGCCCCTCACAGGACTAGAGAGCTCTGGGGTCTCTCAGCCCAGCTTCTCAGCCCTGGTGAGAGCTGCCCCTGCGGACGCTGAGTCTCAAGCATCTTCGGTCTGTGCTGGGCAGGCAGGGCAGGCCCTGGCAGCCAGAAAAACCCAGGCAAAGAGACCCAGGTGCTGGCAGCTAGGAGTCCACCCAGGGTGTGCACAGGCCCGGAGGGGGATGTGGGGCCCAGAGAGACTTGGGGGCCAGGGGACATGGGTCCAGGGAGGCCCAGGGACCAGGAAGACATGGGTCCAGGGGGATGTGGGGCCCAGGGGGACTCTGTTTCTTGTTCCACTCCTCCTGGTCTCTTTGGGTAGGTCTTTTTTCCCCTGGTGTTTTAATTCCTTCTTTCATGTCTTTATGTATGTTTGAAACTTCTATTACCTAAAGTTCCTAGGAGCCTACTCTTATTATTCATGTGTGTGCTGATATTTGCTCATGTGGGTTGTTGCCCTGTGTGTTTTAGAATTTTGTTTTGTAAATTCATCTTCGTTGAGGTTTCATCTGTGGGAATCCCGTGAGGCTGGACGTGAGAGTCAGTCTCTGTAGACCAGTGGCACTGTTGATATTTGGGCAGCTTTCCGGCCCTTGGTTCTGGGGATGTCCTGTGCACTGCAGGGGTCAGCAGCACCCATCTCTCTACCCACGGTTGTCAGTCACAACAGTGAACAACGGCTCCAGGCTTCGCCAAATGCCCCCCGCGGCCGGTTGAGAACCACTGCTCTAGACGGAGTGTGTGTGGCCCTAACACAGGCCACAGGGACAGCACCCACCAAGACTGTCTTCTGTGAGGGACCATTTCTTAGCTTTGAGTTTCACAGACCAAAATTCCAACGTCAAAAACCACTGTGAGGGTGGGCTTTGAGATCCATGCTTTTATTTTTCACCTAGAGCCAGGCAAAGAAATCTCATGATCTTCCTATACCGGCAGCTGGATTTTTTTCTATCTTTTTCCTGAGGGCGTAGCCTAGCAAAGGCCCCAGGAGGTCACACCCTCAGCTGCTGTCACGGTTAAACCAACCTCCTGTCTATCAAAAGTGAACGAGTCTGACGGAGCCCACACCCCTGACAATAGAGGAATCAGACTTCTTCACTGTCCCCGTTCGCCACCTTGTGGTGATATGACAGGTCTCTTTGCTATTATGAATGAAGCTGAATATCTTGTCATATGCTTGAAGGCTATTTTTTCCTTTCCTGTAAGCTTTGTGACTTTTGCCCGTTTTTCTATTGAGCTGTGAGTCCTCTTAAAATCAGCAGCCCTTAGATGTCTGTTGTGTTCCATGTTGGGAATGGGGGATGTGTTTAAGGTGCTTGGAAGTGACAATGTGGTCTCTTAAGTCAGCAAGAAGTTGACTTTAGAACACTTTTAAAGTGAGGGATGATTTATAGTTATATTTCTAAATGTATATTCTGGAGGAAGAAAACTGTTTGCAAAAGTTCCAGGGTCTAGCTGATTATGCAGTTCTTTTAATGATTATTCACCCACCTACAGAGAATTTGAAGCACACATTTGATTTAGCTACACAAGGAGTCCATCATCCTGTTCCACAAATTTAGTACCTGACTCCAAGGGGGTGTGAAAGGGGGAGGGATCGAAGCCCTCTGCAGCCCAGCAGGCTTTCCCACATGTGTGTCATATAAGCTGGGTTTCTCTGTCCCTCGTGGTGAAACCTGACGCTTGTATTCCCAGCAGAAACTGCTGTCCCATCTTTGATTTCTGCAGTTCCAGGAGAGAGGGCGGCGTGTGTGGCTTTCCCTCTGGGGCGTGGCACCTTCTGAGCCTCCCCGGGAACTGCAGCCGCTGGTCCTCACCAGTCAGCCTTGCTCCAGGGACTCTGGGAGGCGTCCCTGTGAGTGCCACACGCCGCCCCCACAAGGTTTCTTTTTGCTGCTTCCTGCCGTTTCAAGTTCAGATGTGTTACTACCCCATGAAGGGGGTTCAGTCTGTGAGCCTGGGGGGTTGCATGAGCTGGAACTCTCAGAGCCTTGAATCCCTCAGAGTCTTCGATTTGAGGAAGCAGCAGGAAATCTTGGCAGCAAGTTTCCGTGACCTAAACGATGATTGCTTTCAAATAAGTGAGATCTCGCTCCTTCAACACAACTTTCACATTTTCCCCAACTTTTTGCTTCTGAGAGGCCCCCCTGGTTGTCTTGGACCTTTCTGAGTGCCCTCCCAAGCACCGTCTTCTTTCTCATAGAGACCTCACCTTGCAGTTGGGGGTGCTGGGCTGTCTCTGTCCCCCAAACTGGAATTCCAAGGAGCCATGTCCTCCGTGTCAGGTGTCTGACACACGGATGTTCATTCAGTGCTTACTGACTGCAGGCAGGAGTACACACAAGATTCAGCCTTGATCACTTTCTCTCTCCCATCCAGCAGCCAGCTTGGCTTTCCAAAGTCCAAGTGCACACTGCCCCACAGCTTGATGAAAACTAATTCCCAGTCTTTCCCCCTTGACCTTTATTCGAGGAGCAGATGAGCCTGGCCGGGATCCCCGCGGGGCATCGCCAGGGCAGCTGTCCCTTGGCCACTGCCCTGGTCCCCGCGACGTGAATTGAAGCCAGGGCACCACCCAAGCGGGCCTGCGGGCGCTGAAGGGGTCGGCTCCGGGGGTCCCCTGTGGACGCGGGACAACTGGGCTCCTTCCCAGGCCGGTCCCCTGCGCGGCCTGATGCCTCTGTTCCCTTGCAGGCGCTGCGTCCTGAGCCCGGCCGGGCGCCGGCGGCCATGGTGCTGCGCCCCGAGCCCGCGGGCGGCCGGCGCGTCGTCATCATCAACGTGGGCGGCTGCAGGGTGCGCCTGGCCTGGGCGGCGCTGGCGCGCTGTCCCCTCGCGCGCCTCGAGCGCCTGCGGGCCTGCCGCGGCCGCGACGAGGTCCTGCGCGTGTGCGACGACTACGACGCGGGCCGCGACGAGTTCTTCTTCGACCGCAGCCCGTGCGCCTTCCGCGCCATCGTGGCGCTGCTGCGCGCCGGCAAGCTGCGGCTGCTGCGCGGCCCGTGCGCGCTGGCCTTCCGCGACGAGCTGGCCTACTGGGGCATCGACGAGGCGCGCCTGGAGCGCTGCTGCCTGCGCCGTCTGCGCCGCCGCGAGGAGGAGGCAGCCGAGGCGCACGCGGGGCCGCGGGGGAGCCCGGGGGACGCGCGGCCTGGCCGGCGCCTGCGGGACCTGCTGGACGACCCGCGCTCCGGACCCGCCGGCAAGCTCTTCGCCTGCGTGTCCGTCGCCTTCGTGGCTGCCACGGCGGTCGGCCTCTGCCTGAGCACCATGCCGGACATCCGCGCGGAGGAGGAGCGGGTGAGACGGGCGGCCCCGACGGGCTGGGGGATGGCGATGGGGGGCGAGACCGGGCAGGGGGGTGGGGGAGGGGTGGTGGGCAGACTTGGATGGGCGGGGGGTGGGGGGTGCGGAGCTGGGCCTGGGGAGCGGCTGCTGGCTCCCCGCTGGGTTGGTTGTGGCCAGGACAGAGGTTGGGGACAGCGCGGGCCTGGAGGCAGCTAGGCCAAGGGAGAGCAAGCTGAGTGCTGGTCCCTGACACCCTCCCCGATGGGGGCTGACTGCAGGCGCTGGACCCACCGTCCCCTGCCCTGGTCAAGAGCACCCAGAGTGCGCCTTCTCCAGGAGGCGCACACATCAGACCCGCGGCTGTGCACTGATGAGACAGTTGCAAGAACTCAGTGAGGCTGTCTCCCTCTGGTCAGCAGGCCTTCCCTGAACCTCTCCAGTAGTTCGGCCTTCAGAGCGTGGACCACTTGCAGCTAAACATTCAGTATCATGAAGGTCTGGAGAGTTGTGAGTTTTAATCTCTAGTCCTGTGGTCTTGAACCAAGGGGACACGGCCTCACATTCTTGCAGGACACTGGAGCCAGGCCAGGTGTCTGCTCGGGCAAACCCAGGGTTGACTCTGTTGAGGTGCTGGGCGCATTTCTAGCAAATGGTAGATTCTCTGCCCCTGTTTGGTCTGTGAGAATGCCAGCACATGTGGCTAGAAATGCTGCCAGGTTCGGATGTTACCCAGCTCGTACCAGCCTTTATGCACTGAGCACACCGTGGAAAATCCAGGGATCATTCAGGAAAGGCCTGGAGTGTGTGCCGTCTGGGGCAGCAGGGCTGGAAGACAGAGGGTCCTGTGGTATTTGGAGGACAGAGTCGAGTATTGCCCTGCATTTCCTCCTTGGGTGGGGGGGGCATAATCCCTCCACAGTTCCCTGTTCCCCCATTTCAGGGGCTGGGCCAAGGCTCCAGAACCCCTTCCTCGGGCAGTGAGCTCGAGATCAAAGCCTCAGAGCCCTTCAGAGGTCAGGAGGTCAGCCTGGAGCACACGTGGTGGGGTCACCCCTTTTTGAGAGACACAGTGAAGAGCTGAAGGGAAACGTCCTGCTGAAACATTAGCTATTAGCTGGCTGACCGAGAGCATGGCAACCCTGACTGCAGATTAAATTTAAATGTAAATTTTAGGAAATTGGTTCCCTTTGCCGTTGGGTGTCTGATTCCTGAGCTGTTCCTTCAAGGTGCCTTAACTTAGCTCAAGTTTCAGATTCTGCTTCAAAAAGGTACTTGCTGTATTTGGATTTTCTAAATGGCAATAACTCCGGGCAGTACACAGGAGGGGAATCATGTACATAAGCATCAGGACACCGGAGAAGTTAGGGTTGTCTCGATTCCTGATGTCCTCTCAGGAGTCAAGCTGGTCATTGTGGAGTCCTCGGAGTGCCCACTGGCCCCCATGTTCATATTCATCAGCCCCCTCCTCCCCACTTCCCGAAACATCACTTCACACTGGCCAGGTACCGTCTCGTCCCGTCAGTTCTGGGATTACAGAGGAATAATCCCAGTGTCCGTGAGCACATGGTGGAGGTATGTCCGTGTGCTGCCCATTGCCTGGTGAGAGACGCCTGTGGAGCACTCGGCCCACTGCACGTGGCAGGCGCTGAAGAGAGAGTAAATGTCGCTCATCAGCTTTTTAGGTAAAATATACACAGAATTTACCAATATCTTAACCATTGTAAAGTGTGCTGTTCAGTGGTATTAAATACATTCACGTTGTGCAATTATCCCCACCATCCATATCCAGAACTTTTCATCTTCCCCAAACTGTAACTCTGTCCCCATTAAACATGACCCCCCATCCCCAGCTCCAGGCACCCACCATCTACTTTCTGTCTTTATGATTGTGACTCCTTTAAGAACCTCACATAAGTGGAATCCTACTGTATTTATGTTCAGCCACTGACTTATTTCACTGAGCATAATGTCCTTAAGGTTCATCCATGTTGTAGCAGGAGCCAGAATTTCATTCCTTTTTAAGGCTGAGTAGTATTTCATTGTTAAGTATACACCACATTTTGCTTATTTGTCCATCTATCTACGGACACTTGGGTTGCTAACACCTTTGGGCCGTGGTGCATAATGCTGCCGTGAACTTTCATGTAAAAACACCTGCTTGAGTCCTTGCTCTCCATTATTTTGGGTAAACATCCAGGAGTAGACTTGCTGAATTGAATGGTAATTCTATGTTTACTTTTCTGGGAAACCTCCTTACTGTTTTCCGAAGTGGCCTCACCATTGACTCTTTCCAGGCACGAGGCAGACGGGGTGGAGGGTAGAGGGGAAGAGAGAAACTTGAGAGCCTTTTAGTATTTTCTTGTTGGGGTTTTTCCAGTAGAATTTAACTTGAGAGTCACAGGGCTAAAATATTTTCTGTATGTGATTTCTGATTTTTATTTTAAAGATTTTATTTATTTATTTGAGAGAGAGAGAATGAGAGACAGAGAGCATGAGAGGGAAGAGGGTCAGAGGGAGAAGCAGACTCCCCGCTGAGCAGGGAGCCCGATGCGGGACTCGATCCCGGGACTCCAGGATCATGACCTGAGCTGAAGGCAGTCACTTAACCAACTGAGCCACCCAGGCGCCCCTGTGATTTCTGATTTTTAAATAAGTGGCTAAAAGACTTCTTTTTAAAGTTTAAGTCTCTTTCTGAAGGCTCCCAACTGAGTCCTCCGAGGTGTGGGTTGGCAGGCCGCTGGGCCGCTGGTTCTGACGTTCATGGGCCTTCACAGTGACGAGCACACCTGCTTCTCCTGCACCACACTCAGGTGGGCGTTCCAACTAAAGCACCCAGTGTCTTCTGGAGAAGCGTCTTGGGGGAGCAGGGTGTGTCCTGGAGAACCCGAAGTGAGCTGAAGTAGCTCCCTCGGTCAGCTGTCTGTTTCCTCTCTGGCAGTTCTGGTGTCCACAGTTACTTTTGTGTGTTGGCACAGAGAAGCGTGGAGGAGACAGACCATCCTTTTCCTCCAGTATTAAAAGGACTGGAGGAGAAGGGCCGGCTGTGTGTGGTTCCTGGGGCTGGCCCATATGATACCTCTGTGAGGGAGGGAGCGGGGTCCCAGGCCCTGGCCGAGCTGAAGGAAGCCCACGGCGGAAGCTGCTTCTTGGAAGAGTTGTAGGAGGAGCACCCCGTGAGGCTGAGGGTCTGGAGGTGCTGCCCGGGACACGTGGACACTCCACGCTGCATTATCGCCAGGTGCACCTGGTTCTGCAGCTGTCCTAACACAGAACAGGTTCTGGTTTCCTGGTCTCCAGTCCCCTCGAGTGTCCCTTTGCTCACCCTGGGGCTCAGTCCACGGACGATGCGCACCGTCTTCTGGAACAAGCTGCTGCCCGCGCGAGCTAGTCACACCTGGACAGCCCGAGCCTGGAGCGCGGGGTGGGCGGGGCCTGAAGCGCGGGTGGGCGGGGCCTGGAGCCGGGTGGGCGGGGCCTGGAGCCTGTTTCCCCAGGCAAACCAAACCTGAAGCCGGGCTCTGATGCCCAGGATCACAGGCACCACCTCACAACACAGCGAGGACCCTGGGCCAGGAGGTGTCCTTCCCCAGGCTTAGCTCTCCCACCGCACCCCGGGGGAGCTCGGAGGGGCTTCTCCCAGAAAGGCTGTAAGGGATGCACAGTCTCCTCCTTACTCATTCCTGCCTTCTGCTCTGTCCCTCTAAGAATGAGGAGGGCCGGGGAGGGGGCACCTGCAGGCCCTCGAGTGTCCAGATGGTGGTGCAGAGGACCCCAGTGTGTGCCCCACCTGACCCCCAGGGCTGTGAGTGCAGCCAGGGCCACAGGGACCCGAGGGCCCCTTTTCTGGCTCCTTCTGCGTGGGGCCCTGGGGCTGGAGCCGCCCTAAGGGCTGAGCCCAGGCCACGAAAACCTGTCATTCTGAGGGTGACAGTGTGCATGGTTAGGCCGATCGCAGGAGCCTTGGCCGGCAGGTGACTCCCACGGGAGCTCCATCATGGGTCACTGTGTTCCCTGTGTCTCCCACGTGTCTCTCCGCACAGTCCTGGCCCCGGGCCTGCTGAGACCCCGGGGAGGGCACGGTCCTCTTCCTTCTAGCCTTCCAGCCATCTGGCGGTCAGGGCAGGCGAGCTCCCAGTCCGTGCTGTTCGGCCCTCCTCAGGGGCTCCTTCCTCTGCCTCCAGCTCTCAGGCCTCTCTCTCCCGGGGACACAGATGACATCAGGCCCTGACCCAGCACCGTCCCCAGGGGACCGGAAGCGCTGTTCTCCCGGGCTGGCCTGTGTGCTGTGCTCACAATCGCAGACTGAGCAATCCTAAGATGTCTCTTCCTTCAGTGAGGAATCCCCCCTCCTGAGAAGGCATCCAGGCCCAAAAACCATGAAAAGTGGTAGCTCGGCGCCATGGCGTCAGACCTGCGCCCTGCAGAGTCTCCAGGAAGGAACTGTGATCTCGCTCAGGAGGTGACGATCCATGTGTAAGGAGTGGAGACTGGGTCGTCAGGCGCGTGTGTCTGTAACTGGAAGACAGAGCCGCCCAGAACACTTGTGGAACACACTCCAATCCGAAATTATCTGTGGGCAGCCCACTTGCCATGTGTCTCCAACAGCTCTCTAGAACCTAACAAAGAGGCTGCTTCCCTGCTTCCGGGCATCTCAGGGCACATCCAGCTCCCTCCCCACTGCACCCTGTGTCCTCGCAGGCCCATGGCTGCCAGCTTCTTCGCCCCCACCTGCAGGACCCACCTGCCTGGTCCCAGAAGGCCTGCGCCTCATCGCTGGCTCCCCCAGTGCGCCCGCCGTGAGTGGGTCCCATCCCAGCACCTGGGCCATAGGTGTCTCGGTGGCATCCTGACCCCCAGATGTCCTCATGGGAGGCCTTAGGGCAGTCTGCTCAGTGGTCCCAGCTCGTCGGCAGGGACAAATGTTACCAATGTAAACATCTATGGCCACAAAAAGGTACACTGAAGTCTCTGATCACCAAAAAGTACTTCCTAATCCAGAACATGCCCAGGGCACACCTCACTTTCCCTCGGCTCCTAGAAGAAATAACCGCAGGAATGATAACCCAGCAGTATCCCCGCCGCTTTGTGGCCACACGGGAGGGGCTCCACGCAGCAGATGAGTTGATGTTCTAATGCCAGGTGCTCGGACGGAGCATGGGGTCTGTGCCCCCACGGAGTGAGGTGGGGTCACCGCCGTTTACAATGGAGACTCCAGGCCCCCAGCTGAGGTCATCTCCAAGCTCCCGCTCCACGTTGCTGTAGGAGCCCTGAGCCAGAGGCCATTTGTGGCCTTCACCTTCAGGGTTGCAGGAGGCTGTGGGAAGGGCAGGACAGCACGTTGCTACCCCTCCCCGCGCCACATGGAGGCCCCATGTGAGCATGTACCCTAATTACTGCGGGATCCTCAGGACTCTCCTGTGGATCTGGAGTGAACGAGGCCCCCACAGCCACAAAGTGACATGTCCCTGGGCCCCAGCTCACTCAAGGTGGCCGGGAGAGGCCACGGCCATGCCCGGATGTTGGCTGTTGCCAGACGTTGCAGGGAGACATCTGTTTGGTGATTCCATGCTTCGAGGA
Organism: Neomonachus schauinslandi; assembly: GCF_002201575.2. Classification (NCBI taxonomy): domain Eukaryota; kingdom Metazoa; phylum Chordata; class Mammalia; order Carnivora; family Phocidae; genus Neomonachus; species Neomonachus schauinslandi. Next base: position 348,811 of record NC_058416.1, on the reverse strand, counting down.
GAGGCCTCAGAACTGTTTGGAGGACGGGGGACAGGAAAGTTTATTCCAGCAAATAGCTGCTGCATTCCTTTTGTACGGCAGCTGCTGGGGTGTTGCGGGGACGGTGCTGAGCGCCTGCCCGGCGGCTGGCAGTGGAGACAGGCCACGCACACGGGCTGTCAGAGGACAGGGTGTCTCGGGGAGGGTGTGCTTGTCAAAGCCGTGGCTTCCCCATACACTGGGCTGGTACTGGGCTCGGTCAGTTTTTCTCCTTAAAGCCCACATGATTGAATCAAGGCCTGTATAATTAGTTATAAATTTTGCTACTGTGATTTCAGCCTCGAATTCACTAGGAACGTTTTGGTAACAGCATTGAGAGCTGGTGGCAGAGCCTCTGGGCGTATGGCCCACGACACAGGTGGAGTTTTGCCAGGTTCTCAGCGTAAAAGCTTCACTCTGTGAGCTGTGCTGGGGTTTTCCAGAGAAACAGAATCAGAACCAACGAAAGGGGAGCCTGTGTCTCCTCCTTCTTTCCTCCTGTTGGATAGAAATGTCTCCTGAATCTGGCCCACCGCTGTATTTGGGGGGCACACAATAGGTCTGGCCCGCAGGCTCATAGCAAAGGGGACTTTGCCTCTGATGGATCACACCTGGAGTATCACCCACATCTCCTTCGTCAAGATGCAGTGAGACTTTGACCTTGGACGTTAGAGCTGATGCTAGCATGTGTGAGACTTTGGGGCTGTTGGAATGGATGTATTCTGCATGGGAGAAGGACAAGATTTGGGGTTGTCCCCCCAAATTCACATGTTGAAGCCAAGGTGATGTTTTAGGAGGTCAGGCCTTGGGAGGTGATGAGGTCACAAGGGTGGCGCCCCCGTGATGTTATTAGTGTCCTTATAAAAGAGACCCAGAGGGTCCCCTCACCCCCTTCGCTGAGAGGACTCAGGGAAGAGACGCTGTCTGTGAACCAAGAGGCAGATCCTCGCAACACACCGAATCTGCTGGCCCTTCATCTTGGACATCAGGCCTCCAGAACTATGAGGAATAAATGTCTTGTTTTAGCCCCCACTCCGCGCTTGTTACAGTGGTCCTCACGGACAAAGCCAGCAGGTAGCGGGGTCCCCCTGGTCTCAGCACGGGGACTTGGGTTTTCCTCTTGAGCTCGTGGAGGAGCTTCTCCCGACCACGATGGCAGAAGAAAGCAGCGTTGGTGAGCGTCATGGCAACAGAGCCACTCAGCATCCAGGGTGGTCAGCGGGGGCTGCAGGCAGCCATACACGCTCAGCACACAGCCTCCACCCCCCCACAGGGGACAGGTGGGCCTCCACGTGGAAACGTGGCTGCGCAGTGAGCAGCCTGGGCCCTGCACGTGGAAACGTGGCTGCGCAGTGAGCAGCCCAGGTCCTGCGTGCCGTGGGCACACGCTGCTGCAGGGCTGGGATTGCTGTCCTGACCAGGCGGCCACAGGCCCAGGTGAAGCTTTGCTTGCTCTTTGCCGAAAGGAGGAAGGAGAGACAGAGCAGTCAGCAGCCAGACCTCACAGACCGCTGCGAGCTTCTCCGGGGCTGCAGGCATGCGGGGCAGAGAACGGCACAGGCAGTGCCCCCGAAAGAAAGAGAACGGGTTTGGTTGGTTTATTTTCCTGTTTACAAAGATCTGATCCAGTAATCAGCAAAATCCAGTGGCAAATTTTGTGCAGTGAGTCAAGCCTCTTCGGGGAGCCAGACATGCCTGCCCGGTTCAGGCTGCCGTTCTTGTTCACCTTCCTCTTCTGTAAGATGAGGATGGTCATTCTTCCAGGGCCGCTAAGAACGGCCAGGTGAGCACCTGTGCGGGACAGGTGCTCCGGGAATGCACTCACCCTGACGGGCTCCTCAGGGACGTGGCTGGTCCTCTCTCCCCATCCAGGCCCCAGGCTCCACCACCCCACCTGGAGCTGCGGTCCAAGGCCCCACGTCGGAGAGACCCTTTGGTGAGGCCCTGACAGGCTCTGGAAACAGCCAGGAGCACCAAGGGATGAACATCAAGCTCAGGACTTTCCCCCCTCCATTTCTGCACAAATTTGGCAGGAGAAAAAATGGGGGAGGGTGTATTTTGTGCTTCAGTCTGAAAAAAAAAAAAAGACTTGTACTCAAAATGCCTAGAACAGAGGCTACAAGATTCTTTTTTTAAGATCAGTTTTTAGAGCAGTTTCAGGTTCACAGAAAGATTGAAAGTCCAGAGACTTCCCGTGACCCCTGCCCTGACACTCACAGTCTCCGCCATCATCAGAGTGGTGCATTTGTCACTGTTGATGAACCTACGTGGACTCGTCATCATCAACCAGAGCCCACACCTGACATTAGGGCTCACTCTTGGTGGTGTACGCTCAGTGGGTTTGGACAAATGTGCAATGACGTGTCTACCATGATGGCACCTTACAGAGTGGCTTCATTGCCCTAAAAATCATGTGGTCCACCTATCCATCCCTCCACCAGCTCCCAGCCACCATGGGTCTGCACCGTCTCCATGGTTCTGCCTTTCCCAGAACACCATGTGCTTGGGGTCACACAGGACACAGCCTTTTCAGACTGGCTTCTCCTACCAGGTGATGTGCACTCAAGGTTCCTGTGTCTTCTCTTGGCTTGATGACATGTTCCTTTTTACCACTGAATACTGTTCCACTGTCTGGACGGACCACAGTTCATCATCACCTACCGAAGGTCACTGTGGTTGCTTCCAAGTTTTGGCAATTATGAATGACGCTGGTGTAATTACAGTGTGCAGGCTTTTGTGCAGACGTAAGTTTTTGGTTCATTTGGATAAATAATTAGGACCATGACTGTGAGATCGAATGATAAGAGTACATTTGGTTTTGTAAAAAACCACAAACAGACTTCAAAGTGGCTGCCCCGTTTTGCATTCTCACTGCAATAGATAACAGTTTCTCTTGTTTCGCATCCTCTCCAGAATTGGGTGTTGTCGGTATTTTGGATTTTGGTCATTCTAGTAGGTGTGTAGTGGGATCTCATTGCTTTAATTTGCATTTCCCTGAAGGGGCACCAGGTTGGCACAGTCGGTTGAGCGTCCGACTCTCAGTTTCTGCTCAAGGTCGTGGGATTGAGCCACAGGTTGGGCTCCATGCTCAGCAAGGAGTCTGCTTGGGATTCTCTCTGCCTCTGCCCCTTCCCCCCAGCCCACATGCACGCTCACTCGCTCTCTTCTCTGTCTCTCAAATAAATAAATCTTTTTTAAAAAGTAAATTTGCCTTTCCGTGATGACACGTAACTTGAAGCATCCTGTCCTCTGCTTTTTGCCATCTGCATAGCTTCTGTGAGGTCATGGTCAAGCTCCCAGAGGTAAATCTGAGCATAGGTTGGGGCCACCGTATGGCTGGACCCTCTGGAGCTTTAACTCTCAGACTTGTCCAAACCGAGCGTCCAGCAATTTATCAATCACAGTTTGGGTTCTTCTGCCCTGGTGCTGGTTCCCGGGGCAGTTTGGAGTGTGGACTCCTGTAGGCGGGGCTCCTGCATCCGCGGCCTCTCCGATCTTGGGGTCAGCAGTTTGCTGCATCGTCCCCTCTCACAGATTTGAGAAGAGCTGCTGATTTTTCAGTCTGTTCAGCTTTTGTTAGGATGGAGTGGTGACTTGCAAGCCCTTTGGTGCAGAACTGAGACCCTGTCCCAAGGTTCTTTTTGCCATCCTCTATCCAGGGGCATTGAAGGGACAAAACTGGGTATTTGTTAAGTTCTCAGATGCTGCACGTGGAGCAAGGCCCCGTGCCCAGCTCCTGTAGGACCTCCTTGAAACACTCCTGTCTGCTTTTCGAGCCCTGCTACCTCATCTCGTAAATGCAGATACTTCAAAGCTGTTGAGAATAAACTAAATAATTCATGTAATACTTCGGATGGTGCTTTGCACACACAAATAAATGGCAGCTCTTTTTACCTTTTTGTGCACGAGGAGGATGCTGATACTCGTGCAGGACATGCCAGACGGGGGGAGGCGGTCAGGAGGGCTGAGGGCAGAGGCCACGTGTGTTCTTCTCCAAAAGCTGGTTTCTGTAAACAGTCTACAGTGTGGCAGGGAGCACCAATCCAAAGAGGCCGTTAGAGTCAGATGCCAACCTCGTGTGGCAATCAGCAGGGACTGTGTTGCGCAGGATGTGGCCCCCACTTCTCCCTCCCCATGGAGTGCTCAGTGGGGTTGAGACTGCACGGTGGCCAGGGAAGCGCTGGGCAGGAGAAGCGTCCTCACCCTCCCTCCTAGCCCCTGGGGCGGCCCGTGGGACTGCTGGCAGCCCGGCATGCAGTTCGAGCAGGACCCCCTCCAGCCTGCAGACGAGCGGCCGCCCCCACACACACATACGTGCACACATGCATGCACACACGCACACACAGGCACACACACATGCACACACACATGCATGTGCACATGCACACACAGGCACATGCGCGCACATGCACGCTCACAGACGCATGCATGCACACACATGCATGCACACACATACACATGCACGCACACGCGTGCATGCACACAGACGCACACGCACACGCGCGCGCATACACGCATACAGGCACACACGCATGCATGCACACACGCGTGCACACACTGGCACACACGCACACACAGGCACACGCACGCACACACGTATGCATGCGCACGCTCCCACACACATACACATGCACAGACGTGCACACACATGCACACGCGTGCATGCACACACACGCACACCCAGCAGCCCGAGAAGGCTCCGCCTGAGAGGGAGAAGGTGGGCTTCATTCTTCGCTTTATTGTGAGCACATACTGAAGGGGTCCGTCTGACCCTTCTTTCCCCCTGCAGCCACCAGCATGCAAGCAGCTGTGAGAATAGTGTTTATCAGAAATAAGTGGAAATAGATCTTTCCAGGTGTGTATAATCCCATTGCCTCACCAGCATTTCCCTCATAGGATTGAACTGTTTTGACCTACAAGCAGTATTTTTAAGGGACCTCAATTCATCCAAGCACAGATCCATCAGGCACCACCCTGACTGGGGGAAGAGACCTGAGAATTCAGATTTTAGGTTCCACTTAGGTCTGAAATATTCAGTCTGACATGAAGGGATGTTTTTAATAATAAGACATTAACTATTCTAGCTCAGCAAACTGGCTATTCCCAAACGAGCTTGTGCGTTTCTGTTACCAAAAGTATTAATTTACCGGCACGTGTGAATAGTCTGGTAAGGGTTTGGAGTTAGGACGTGGGCAGGAAATACATTGTGAAATCCGTACATTGGAGGCTCCTGGGCTCTCCTATGGGAGCAGGCGATGACCCACACCGGCTGGGCTCTGCAGGATTTCCAGGGAAGACTCGCAGGGGTGGGAGAGGTGCTGCTTTCTGAGCCGGCCTGGAGATGTCCATCTGGAGGAGTAAGCCGGGTGCTTCCCTGAGGACTGGTTTGTGGCCTCGGTGTGCTACGCAGCCACCAAGCCTCAGGTCCTGTCCAGGGACGGGGTCTGCCCGATGACTCCCCCACCTGCTTCCCGACAGGTGTCACTGCAGTCCTAGGTCCCTGAGCCCCCGCCCCTCTGCCCCCACCCAGCCCGGAGACCATGCCCGTCTTCAGAAGTGTCCTCCTGACCGTGAGCATAACACCTGCTCTTTACGGAGAGCAGGAGACGCCGTCCTGTCTTGCCTTGTCGTGCCTCTCCGTGACATCGTAAAGCGTCATGCCGTCTCCAGACACAGCGCGGCATCCAACAGACGTGCTGTTTTCTAACTTGAAGTATTCCCTCCTCGCACTTTGTTTGCCGTTCTTTGCTGCAGTGAGCCCCACCGGGTGAACACTCTCGCTCACGGACTATTTCCTGGCGTACGCCCACCCAGCACACTGCGGCGTCACCAGGCCCCCTCCTGATGCCCAGAGGAGGCCGTGCCATCCACGTGAGCACATCACCCCCGTGTCCCCGGAAGAGTGGGCCGTGTCCTTGTAACAGTTTGCCTGACTCTTAAGAAAGCCGTCTCCTGGCTTTTGAAACTCAGTCAGTAGGAGGCTAACACCTTCTCACATCTTCACTTGCTGCTTATTCTTCTGAGGACTTTCTTCTTCGCCCCATTCACCGGGCTGTTGCCTTGCTCTTCATCTCTGTGCCTTACAGCTGGTTGCCCAGAGCCCTCACAGATGCTCCGCAGGAGGGGACCTGCTGCCAGCCCCCACCGCATGAGGGCCCCAGCCGGGGCCTCCCCTGCCCACTGCATCCTCCCCTGCCCGCTGCATCCTCCCCTGC
>NC_058416.1:309339-342568 GCF_002201575.2 Neomonachus schauinslandi | reverse complement strand
GTCCTGCCCGCTGCATCCTCCCTTGCAGGCTGCATCCTCCCCTGCCCACTGTATCCTCCCCCTGCTGGCCCTGTCAGCCCCACACTCAGCCTCCATCCTCCTACCTCCTTTCCCTTCTGTCCTTTGCTCCCATTGCCTCCTGTGCCCGAGGTGTCCTCTCCATGGGGTTCCTGCTGCTCTCCCCTCCAGCCCTGCACGGCTCCCTCCGCACAAGCCTTCCCACACTGTCCCCATCATCTGCAATGTCTTTTTATGCACCTATTTTATTACCACGGGCATTGGGTCCTGCCTGAAGTGTGGCATCTGGCTGTGCCTCCCTCACGACCAGGAGCCCCCAGTGAAGAGGGGTTTTTGCATCCGCAGTGAACACAGCACACGGTGGACCCTCCTGGGTGCTGTCGAGTTCTAGCTTTTGACTGGAAAGCTATGAGTGATCCCTGTAAAGTAAGGGTGGGTACTGGAAGCAGAGGTGCCCCCATCCTTGCCCAGGGACCAGCCTTGGAGTCTGGAAGGGGGGGTTAGCCAGGAAAGAGGCAGACTCTGCACGCGGCAGGTGAACCACACAGCCATGGCCCAGACCCACACAGAATCGGCCACAGATCGTGTTCCGGGTCACAGCCCCCCAGGGGTTCTGAGGCTGCAGGACGTGGCACACCGTAGGGGCGAGGCCCAGGCTGCGTGCTCCTGACCTCTCGTGGCCTGTCATCCGCATGCAGCTTGGTTCCTTGAGATCACCTGTGGGTGCTGCTCACCCCTGGCTCCCCAAAACCTGAATCCTTCTCCCCGTCGCCTGGCTGAGGAGTGGGGATTCTGTCCGTGTACTGCATCTTGTTCTCAGATGACAGAAGAAAAACCACAGAAGCATGTCTCACAATTTAGCATTTATTTCTAATAAGCTTTTAGTAAAATTGGCATAAACAAGTTCTTCATTTAAAAAAATATAAAATATGAATGGTAAAAAACATAAATGTTCTTTTGACACATAAAATTCTAAGTGATAAAACGATGGATGTAGATGCGTGGACAGCCCCACGGAAGCAGAGGTGCTGCCCTGAGATCATGCGCATTTCGGGAACAGTTGGACGGAGCAGAGTAGCAGACCCTCTGCATCCAGCCCCATTCAGGCTGCACACGCCAGAGATGTGTGTGGGTCCACCGGCCTATGTGGCCCTCCCCAGTCACCAAGTGGGAGACTTTTGTATGTGTTCTATACTGATTATCTAATTTACTGCATTATTTGGAGATCAAATGAAAACCCAAGAGAATTAGCTAAAAAGTTATTATAAATAAATGAGTTTGTTAAGGGAGGTGGCTTCAAAATAGATATGCAAAAATCAGTCACTTTTCTATATATTGTCAGTAATAGCAAATGGAAAATCTGTTCTGGTCACTGTAATGACAAAAACATAAAATGTCTAGGAATAATCTTAGCAAGAAAGGTTCGATGTCTATAAAAGAAAAAAAACAATGTAACTCTACTGAATGACATAAAAATGGCTAAATAAGGAGGGACAGACACATCATGTTCTTGAATGAGAAAATTACTCCCCAAATTAATATGTAAATTTATTACATTCTCAAAAAAATCCCAATGGGGGTTTTAGAACCTAACAAAATAATCTTATAAACCGAATACTGGCCTGTGAATTCTGGAGAATAAGGAAAGAAGAGTACAAGAGATGTGCAGCGCTGTATCAGTTACCTTTTCCTGTGTACCAAACTATGCCAAGCCCTGGTGGATTAGTCTGCCCCTTTCTGGCAGGTGGCTCTATGGCTTGGCATGTGGCTGGGTCTGCGCACGAGGCATCAGCAGGGCTCGCCTGCATTTGGGTCTTGCCGGCGGTTGCTAGAGACCTCTGCTGGCTCTTCCTTTATGAAGCTACCCCGGGCTTTTCTTACGGTGGCGGGAGACACTGCGCAGACCCCCGTGCCCGTCCTGGGGGCTAAGGCAGAATTCATGGCCGGTCTCATGAGCAAATCTCTCTAGGTTTGGTAGGAAAGCCAGAAACCATCAAGGAAAGGAAATGTCTGAAAAAATTAAAATTAAAAACTAATAGAAGCCTCTTCCCACCCAAATTTAAATAATGAAACTGAAATGTAAGAATAAAACCACAACATATATGATAAAGGGCTAATATCCTTAATATACAGGAAATCCCAATGAATTAATAAGAAAATAATAGCACCTCAGTACAAAGGAGGGCTAAGAATGTAAAACAGGAATTAAAAGGAGATAAGCAAAGGTCAAAACACAGGAAAAGATGTTTGCTTTATGGTCAGAGAAAAGCACATTTGAACAATTTCACCAGTCCCACCAGCAAAGACTGAATAGTTGGCCTCCCCCCCCCCCCCCCCCCCCGCCGTGTATGTGTGAGGGCGCTTGGGCGTGCCCCCCTCCCTGTGTTGTTGAAGGGAGTCTGAAAACAGGTCAAACTGGAAATGCGGCTGTTAAATGTGCGAACCATTTAACTTAAGGACCTCTGGGAATGCACCCCAAGACCTCCCTGGTATGGCATGATTAGGGTGTTCTCTGAAGCGCTGTTTGTAACAGTGGTAAAAATTCAACAGCGTAAATACCCTCGGACGGAGGTGGAGTCGGTGGTTGGGAGCGCGTGGCCCCTGATGGCGTCAGGGCAGAAGCCAGGGTAGAGTCGTGAGAAGCTTTAAATGCACCCGGGCCTGAGCACGACTTAATGTGGAAAATCTCCACTCTAGCAAGAAGCACACGAGCCAAGACGACCACATGAAGGTCGGAGGCTGAAAACATACTGAAAACATTTGCATGCCTCAGATAGAAGTCAGACTCATGATTTGGAACTGCTCTCTCTTGAGACGGGCACGCTCTTCGCTTGTTCATAGGAGGTGTTGCTGCCTGCAATTACCTTGTTCTTGTGTGTGTGTGGCTCCTGCCAGTCCTGTCCCGCGAGGACCAGCTGGGCCCCCGCACAGTTCCTGGCCCCGTGCACACACCCAGCAAAGCTGGTTGAGTGCATGAATGCGTATCGTGTGGTATGCGTGTGTCCACTGCTGTCACTGTCCCTTCTCCATCCACAACCGGTGGCATGCTGCCGTCCCGGCTTCCTTCTCGTCCACGTGGACACCCTTCATGGCATTCAGTCCAGGACGCTGCTCACAGGAGAAGCCGACAGACGTCGAAATGGGGCCGTTGGAAGACCAGGCTAGTTCTCAGGAGGGGCAGGCAGAGCATGGAATACTTTATAATGAAGTTGCATCCGTTTCTTTACATAAGACGGCACAAAACTAATTAATGGAGTGTTAGCAGGAGAGTGAATGGACACCCTGCTTCAGTGCAGATAATTTGAAATGAGTGCATTCATTATTCCTAGTAAATGACTGCTATTTTTAAGTAGGTTTAATATTCTCCTTTATAGTACAAGAGCCTATAGATAATTGGAAAGAATAAATCTCAATTCAGTTCAAAGTCAAATTATTATAAATTCATACTGAAATGACTTAATAAACATTTTCTTTTGGGCACTTATGGGAGGCTAAAGATAAAATCAGCACACAGAGTCATTCACGAATGAGTAAGTTAATAAGGGTTAGCCCTTCTAACAGGATGTATCGCTCGCAGTACCCGGTCTGCGAACAGAGGCAGAACTCGCGACTTGGCTGACGCCCCGAGGGAGGACGTGCCGCACGAGGTCCGTGAGAGGCGAGACGGGCACCAATGTCCAGAAAACACAGAGATAGCCAAGGGACGTGACCATCTTACGAATTTAATGATGCACTAGGTAAACACAAGGAAAGTCTTTGATGAGGCCCCTACTCCGTGCCGGGGTGAGGGCATGCAGGCCGCGAGCGCTAGGGGGCCCTTGCTGTGTGGCTTGCACAGATAAATCCACTCCTCTGGCCTTCACCCCACCTCCGTACACGTTGGTTAGATCGAGCGTTAGGGCGCGTAGTGAGATGGAGTCCGCAGGGCTCCTTGGCAGGGCTGATGCCACTGATTGATGCTCTCAAATGAGAACAAGGCCGGGGATGGAAGCGTACCCAGCGTGCGCCCCTCCAGAGCCTCCGGTGCAGGAACCAGTGCCCAGAGCACCACAGAGGAGGGAGGAGACCAGGCCACGAGTGCAGGGTGGACAGTCCCAGCAGCACTGGACCTCAGGATGGCCGGGGCCCCGCGGTGTGGCTCCGTCTGCAAATGCACTGACAGGATTTATGCACTTTTCTGTGCGAACGATAGACTTCAGGAGTTACATGGAAAGCTTGGACATAATGGGGAACACCGTGAAAATTCTGCACGGGAATTATTTCCCACCTGTCATTCTGTATCGAGCTGTCACCGCAATCAAGGGGGCAGAACGAAGACCGTCCAGACATGCAGAGGCTCAAAAATGTGCCTCCTGCACAACTTTTCTTAAGAAGCTCCTGAAGGACACCCCTCGACAGAATAACGGAATAAGCCAGACGGTGTCGGGGAGACAGTGTTCAAAACAGCGGCAGAGAAACTCCAGACCGCAGCTCCAGCAGCAGGGTGGACGTCCCCGCAGGGCAGGCAGGGCTCGGAAAGGAAACAGAAACCGTCCACAGTTTGATGTGTTTGAGCATTTGGAAAAAATACACCATGATTCATAATAGCAAGCAACGAAGCAATTTTAGAATAAGGCCATAAAACCTCAGGAAAAACAAGACATTTTATGAGGGGGAAAAAATGTAATTGTAGACCACCACCCGGGCCAGGAGGGAACCTCAATAATTACTGATTTTACCCCAAAATGTGACAGAACTATTTTTGGAGTAAAGGGGTCATGGATGTGAAGATGGTGAGGTGAGGTGGAGGTAGGTGTAAGAAAACCAAATCCTCAACACACAAAGTCAGCAGAAATGTATGAAGTTAATACACCTGTAAATAGCCAGAGAAGCATATCATTTACAAGTACAGAAATATCTGTCAGAATAACCAAATAAAATTGAAAATTATTGCTTCTGGGAGATAAGAGTTGGGGTGAGAGTATTCTTTTTTTCCTATAAGCCTTTTAGTATTAATTGAGTTTGTGGGTTTTTTTTTTAATTTTATTTGACAGAGAGAGCACAAGCAGGGGGAGGGGCAGAGGCAGAGGAAGAAGCGGACTCCCCACTGAGCAGGGAGCCCGATGTGGGGCTCGATCCCAGGACCCTGGGACCATGACCTGAGCCGAAGGCAGACGCTTAACCGACTGAGCCACCCAGGCACCCCAGTCGAGTTTTTTTTTCTTTTTAATTATATGCATGTCTTGGTTTTGTAAAACAAGAATTAAAATTAAAAACATGTTCAATCACCAAAACTCACTCAAGAAGAAGTGAATAATCCAGGGATGCCTGGGTGTCTCAGTCAGTTGAGCCTCCGACTCGATTTCTCCTGAGGTCATGATCTCAGGGTCGTCAGATGGAGCCCTATGTCAAGCTACACACTCAATGAGGAGTCTGCTTGAGATTCTTCCTCTCCCTCGACCCATCACCCCTCGCTCAAAAGGAAAAAAAAAAAGTGGATAACCTGAATAATCCAATGCTAACTACAGAAATTTAATGCATAGTTTAAAACCTTTCAAAAAGAAAACTCCAGCCTCGGGTGGTTACACTGGTGAATTCTACCAAAAATTTAAGGAAAACATAATATCAATTCTGCATAATATTTTCCAGAAAATACAAGAGGAGGGAGCACTTCCCAACTTGCTCTATGAGACCAATACTGTCCTGGTACCAAGCCAGACAAAGACATTACAAGAAAAGAAAAAACCCAAGCCAACATCTCATGAACATAGAGGCAAAACTCCTCAACAAATATTACTAATGAAGTACTGTAGTATATAAAAAGGATAACACATCATGACCAGGATGAGCTTTCCCAGGAAAGCAATCCTGGCTCAACATTTGAAAATCGATCAACATAATTTATAATATTAACACACTGAAGAACAGGGGCACCTGGGTGGCTCAGTCGGTGAAGCATCTGCCTTCAGCTCAGGTCATGATCTCAGGGTCCTGGGATCGAGCCCCGAGTCAGGCTCCCTGCTCAGTGGGCAGTCTGCTTCTCCCTCTCCCTCTGCCACTCCCCCTGTTTGTGCTCTCTCTCTCTCAAATAAACAAATAAAATCTTAAAAAAAAAAACACAGACACTGAATAAGAAAAGCCATCTGGTCATCTCAATAGATGTAGAAAAAGCATTTGACAAAACTAAACATCCATTCATGATTAAAATAAAAACTTTCAACAGTCTAGAAATAGAAGGGAATTTCCTTAACCTGATAGAGAACATCTATTTTAAAGACTTACAGCTGATGACATGGGTAATAATGGAAGATGAAAGACTGAATGCTCCCCCCCCAAGATTGGGAACAATGCCTATGAGCCTTGAATTAGAAGTCCTAGCCAGTGCAACGACATAGGAAAAAGAAATAACAGGCATATATGATTGGAAAGAAAGAAAACTGTATATATTTTTTAAATGCCCAAAAATCCATGAAAAAGCTTGTAAAACAAATGAGTGAGTGCATGCACATACTATCCAGCAATCCACTCTAGATCTTTCCCCAGAGAAATGAAAGCGTATGTCTGTTCGTAGATTTGCACATGAAAGTGCATATGGCTCATTTGAAACAGCCCCAAACTGGAAACCACATAATGTCCACAAACAGATCCATACAGTGCGCTAATCAGAGATGAAGAACAAACCACTGATACCGGAAACAACATGAGGGAGTCTCAGATTATACTAAGTGGGAAGAGCCAGACGCAGTATCATTCCATCTGAGATGTTCTGGAAGAGGTGGAAGAGGTCAGTGGGTGCCGGGGTTGGGGTGGGGACCCTCTGGCTATAAGGAGGTGCACAGAGATGTGGGTCCGTGGTGGTGGTGGTCACAGGGCTGGATGCCGTGCAGTAAGAATGCACATTCTCCTCCTGTGGTCTGTGGGCCTGTGTCCATATTTCTTGAGAACCCATTCCCCAGACTGGAATTTCCAGGTCGAGTTGGCACACACTTGAAGGCTTTTAAAATATACTTGTGAGAATGTGTACACATTTATACTCTGCCCAGTGACCTGGGCTCTGCCTGGAACCACCCAGGGCCTCCAGATCCTTGGCCTTGTGGAGAGGGGGTTAAATTTGTAGAGCTACTTAGGGGAACAGCTCAGCAATTCCTGATCAACATGAAAATGTGCCTGTCTGACAAACCAGTAATGCCATTCCCAGGAAAGCCCTAGACAAGCTCTAACACACGTATGTGCAGAATATTCCTAGCAGGTTTGCTTGGCTGTTTCTTGTTTTTGTTTTTGTTTTTGTTTTTGGTTAGCAGTGGTAGATACTCGGGGACATGGAAGGATGTGGGCTCTGCAGCCAGTACCCCATGTCCTCACACGCGTGTCTGCAATTAGCTCAGATGTAACACGTTAATGGAGCCTGCTTCCTTCGGGCAGCTGGTCTTTGGTTCTTGAGCCACAAGTAATTGAAGGATGCCCAGTTCCTCTTCCAGAAACAAAACAGAAAGAGGACGGACACACAGCCCAACAGCTCAGGCACCTGCTGGGGTGACTTCCTTCCCTGCCCACCTGAAGGTCAACGCCCAGGCCCTGGGCGGTCACTGTGGAAGGGCACATGTGTCCTGTGGCCTTTCGCCAAGAAGGGAGGTTTGCCCATGGGATCTTGTGGGAGGCCCGGGGAGGAGCCCAACGAGGGTACCGCAGCTCTCTGGAGGAGAGATCCCAATGAGGGCAGCGTCTGTGCTCCTGGCAGGTGGGAAGAGAAGGCTCTTCAGAGCTCAGGGAGCCGGGCCCTTCTGTCCTGTCGGAACCGGTCGCTTCACTTCAGCCCCTGCTGTTGCAGTTCGTGTGCTGACTCGGCTCTCCCCTCCCCATCCGCTCCAGCCCCGCAGCCTTCCAACCTGCTGTCCTGGGACTCGCTCTTCCCTTCCCTGGGCCCATCCCCACTTCGGTGGACCCCCTTCCAACTGGGCCTCACCAGCTTAGGAGAGCCTTTGCTGGAACCTTCCCCAGCACCCCCTGCCCCTACCTAATGCCCCCCAGGCTTCCTGGTGGTGGGTCCAGGCCTTCTGCCAGCCCTCGGCCATGACCTCTGGCCCCGGCCTCATGTTGCTCTGGGCCTCAAGGCCAGGTCTCCTCTGCAGTTTGCTCTGCTGGCCCTCAGCTCCCTGCTCAGCCTGAATGCCATCTGCTGCAGCTGCCCAAGTTCTCGCCTGGGGCCAGTCCTGGCACCTGCGGCCTGCCCCAGCCTTGGCCCTGCTGAGTGCAGCCTCAACCCGCAGCACCCCGGCCGTGTGTGCAGGAACGTCCCCTGTGCGCTGCCCCAGCCGTCTGGGCTGGGACTCTCCCCCAACCCTAATGCTTCCATCTCCAAACCCTGGCCCTCCCACCCTTGCCCTTCTCTTCCGCTGCTTCAGGACTGGGCCCTTGCCTCCCCACCCGGCCTCCTGCCTCCAGTCTCTCCTGCACAGCTGACCTCCAACCACAGGAGCCGTCCGAGGCCGTGCTCCACAGCGCCCAGGCATCCTCCCCTTTAACGCCCGTGTCCCAGGACCTCCGCCCACCTGCAGGGGACCCTCCTTCCCAACGCACCACAGCGTGACCCTTGTACCCCTGACCACTGTCCTTCTTGGTGTCCCCCGGCCCCACGGCACCATCCAGCACGTGGAGCTGGAGGGAACCCATGGAGGCTTTCCTTATATTCAGTACTTCCATCTGGAGCTGCAGGGCCCAAGACAGGGCGGGGCCGGGGCTCCAGCTCCTGGGATTCCCTTTGTTATTACTTACTATTTCCTGCATGGAGCTGAGAAGTGCTTGTGGTTCCTGAAGAGGTTCTGAGCCACTTGGCCTGGGCTCTGGGGGCAACGTGACCCACACGCAGCTGCTGACTAAAGCACCCTCCCTCTATCCTCACAGGAACACCTGGGGAACGTGGGAGGGTGGCGGTGAAAGGGCCCCCACCCCCATGGGGGCCCTACCAGCGTGGGCGCTGCCCAGACCCATCTCAGAGCTGGGGTCCACTTTCTGTCCCTCCACGAGTGTCTGTACCAGAGTCCCTGTGTCCTCCCCTAGGCCCCCGGGACCAGAGCCCTCTTTTCTTGCCCCTGAGAGGAGACGGGCAGAAGCTGTCGGCCGGACACCCCGTCCAGTCCCCGAAGGCCAGTCCCCAAACAGGAGCCCACAGCGACCACGACCCGGAGACCGATGGTGCTTTGCAGCCCTGAGCAAAGAGGCGGAGTTTAAAAGGCATGGGCTCGGGCAGAGCGGGGTCCGGGGACCCCAGTCCCACTGGTGCTGGAGGGGGCAGCTGCAGCTTGCGTCCCTGAGCCGCTCAGGAGGCCCGTGCACGGACAACCCACGTACACCCATACGGGGCACCCGCAGCTTGTGGGCTGGTTCACGCAAGCCTCCAATGAGCGCGAGAATACCAGCCCATACCAGACAAGAGCGAACAGAAGAGAGAGGCCCTTCACAACTGGGTGAGCCAGGCTGAGCACAGACCTGTTTCTGACCTGATTTTCACCAAGCAGGCCAGATGTGTCAGATTATGAGAAATCAGGGTCTGTTTTCTGGGTCGAAAGTTCCAGAAATAGCTCCTTCCAATTAACCTCCGCGGCTGGTCCTGAAGGAGAGGGCGGCTGGGGGCAGGGCTCTGGTGGGCTCCGACAAGCTCATCTCATCTTGAACGCCCAGGGTCAGCCTGGCTCCAGGTGAGCATACTGGAGTCACTGCTCACGCACGGGGTTGGGGAGACAGCCATCCCCAGAGGGGCCCAGGGTCTCCATCTCTTCTCCTTCTGAACACAGTGGTCAAGCCTGCCCAGATGGGGACTCAGCTGCCCTTGGCCAAGATGATGGGAGCTGGGCCATGGTCAGCCTGAAAACAGGGTGTCACGTGGGGTGTTGCTGGGCCTGTGTGACACCCCATATGCTGTGGTCGCCAGACTCCGGAGCGGGCAAGGGAGGCAGGCCGTGATGCCTTCACCTCCCAGACCTGGCGCTGTGCCGGCCCTCCTCCTCCTCCTCCTCCCAGTCCTGACCATCCCACCTACCGGGCATCTCACAACATCGGCCCCCTGGGTCCCAGCCGTCTCTTTATTAAAAACTTGTCAGTTGGGGTTTTCTACCTGAATCCTGTTTGCCCACTTGTTACACCTAATGCCAAGGCAGGTCTCAAGGCTCTCTGTCCAGCAGAGGTGCCCAGGTGCTCAGGAATCCACAGGGTGTCAGGCACTGCGCTGGGGGCGTCCTGAAACTCCCTGAGCCTGACTTAGCTTAAACCAGATTCGACACGGGGGTGTGATGAGGTTGGACCCCATCCTCAGGGGTGAAGGGGCAGTAAGTCCCTCAGGCTCGCCGGCCCCTTGAGGTCCAGGAGGGGACTCCTATGGCAGAGAGCTGGGACAGAAGTCCTACCCCAGACCTGGACAACCTGGGGGCGGGGTGGCTCCTGAAGCAACGAGCCCCAGGGCTGTGAGCTCCAGGTGGCATGGATGCCGCCCTGGGGATACCTGACAGATCACACAGGACAAGCAGACTCGGGCCACACTCAGCCCAGAAGCTGAGACTGTGCTGAGTTCTGCACCTCAGGGCTCCTAGGATACGAGTCCTAAGGAAATCAGTGAGAGCTGGCCCTGGTCCCAAGGAACCTTCCAGAAGGGTGAGTGGCAGACACCCTCCCTGGGCCTCGGCCCCTAATTGCTGTTGTCCCTGGCCGTGGACTGTCCTCCTGCCAGGCCTCGCCCCTCAGGTGCCCCCACTAGGGTCTGTGACTCGCCAGGTGCCCCAGAGTGAGCAGAGTCAGCCTGCCCTCACAGTACCCTCCGCAAGGGGGGGAGAGTGGCCAGCGCCCCAGCCCACGAGGAGCCGAGTGGGTGATGTCCCCACCTTGCCAGTGTTCCACAGGGAACAGGATGGCAGGTGGGAGCAGGTGGGGGGGGCCAGGGCACCCCAAGGGCATGGGTGAGGCAGGAGCCCCAGAACGCTCCACACACAGCAGCTCCTAATCCTTAGGAGACCCAGAGCCAGCTCTGGGACAAGAAGAGAGGTGCAGGGATCAACACAGAGCCATAGACTGGACATGCTTGGGACCCCAGGCCATGCCACAGACCTGTCCACAGAGTCTGGGCCCCTCCGGTCAGACTGCAGCCCCTACCTGTCTGTGAATCGAGGGCTGCAGAGATGCTACTGGAATTTCTGGATCAGTCACACCATCAGGACCTGCGATGAGCTAGCTGTCCACTCCCAAGCCAGGACGGGCCAGGTCACTCCTGGAAAGCCTCCGGACTGGCTAAAACGCTGCTGACTCTGGGAGGAAGAGGCCTCTTGGGAAGACAGGCCATTGAAGACCCTGGACCAGTCACCTGCACACCCCTTCATCTGGGCTGAGGCACCACTGCCTTTGTTTGGGAACAGACCTGCCAAGTTGTGTTCAGAGGATCTGAACCTAAGCTATGCACCTGCACGTAAGCACGTGGAGGTAAGAAGAAGCTCCTGCCCATTATTTCCAGGCACAAAACGGGTGATGATTAACGAGGCAGCCAAGGTACTGGGTTCTGACAGCTCATTAAAGGAGAGGCTGAGCTCTGCTGGATACACATACATCACCGGGAGCAACGAGTCACTGGCGGGCAGTGCACATCGGAGACAGGTCTGTGGGAGCTCTGTTTGCCCTGGGTTCCTGAAGACCTGTGATACATCAGCGCCTGGATATGCGAGACAGGACTTGGGGAGAAGCCCTGTGGGATCCCACTCACTGCTGTGCCCTCAGAGTGCCAAGGTCAATGCTATGACAAATGTTTGCGGTGAGTAAAAACTGACCACAGGTCCCCCAGTTGAAGCATCAGGTGGGTCTTTGAGCTGCTGTCTGTGGGGGATGGAGACTCAGCACTGCTGGCCCTGCCCTGGAGAGGGCCCGGGAGCTGGGCAGGCGTGAGGTCCTGTCCCCACGCGCTTAGAGGGACATGAGCCAGAGGGGGACAGTGGAAGGCCCCCAGGTCTTCTCCCCTCCAGCGTGAGGTGTATCCGTGAGAGCACGCCGGTGTCCGCTGAGTCTGGTGTGTCCTCTCCAGCCCCCAGGGGCTTCAGGCTAGGTGGGAGCTCGGGGTCAAAGGTGAGGCAGGGCCAGACCAGGACCTGCCAACAGCTGGGCACTTGGAGAGGTCTGCACGTTCTACCTTCTGCTCCATCAGCAGATGTCCCCAAACGCCCCTGCACTGGGATTCCCAGCAGGGCCTTGGACTCACTTTCCACAGCCAGCCGGCCACACTCTCAGATGTGCCTAGAGATTACGTGTTCTTTTAAAATAGCTTTACTGATACATAATTCACATACCATACAATTTGCCCATTTAGAGGGAACAATTCAATGGTTTTTAGCATATTTACAGGGTTGTGCAACCATCAGGTTTCCATCACCCCAAGAGAGACCTGTGCCTTCCGCACACACACCCCCCATCGCCGGCCCTGCCGCCCACCCCCCAGACCTATGCAAGCACAATCTACTTGGTCTTTGTACATTTCCTCGTTCTGGACTCCAGTGAGAACAGGCTCATGCGGCACGCCCCCTGTGGCTGGCATCCTTCACTTCACTTCCCAAATCAGTACTTTGTTCCTTTTTATGGCCCGATGAGATCGCATTGTATGGATTTACCAAATTGTATTTATCCATTAATCTGTTAGTGGACACTTGGGTTGTTCCCACTTTTTCTCGTATGCATAATGCATAGCGAGCACTCCTGAGCAAGTTTTTGTGTGGACATGTGTTCACTTCTCTCGGGTACAGACCCGAGAGTGGAGTCCCTGGGTCGTGTGGTGATGCCATGTCTAGCTGTCTGAGGAGCTGCCAGACTCTCTTCCCGAGTGGCCGGAAGATCTCAGGCCCACCAGCTGCAGGCGAGGGTCCCACTTCCTCCGCACCCTCCCAACACTTGCTGTGTTTTCACTCCAGCTATCCTGGGGTGAGTGGGAAACGGTATCTCTGGGTGGTTTAAAGTTGCATTTCCCTGATGATTAATGATGTGCACCATCATTCCATGGGCTTCTTGGCTATTTGTATATCTTTTTTAGAGAACTGTATACTCCTTGTCCATCTTTTAATGGGGTTTTTAATTGTTGAGTTGTAGGAATTCTTTATATATTCTAGATACACGTCCCTTATCAGATAAATGATTTGCAAATATTTTCTCCCATCCTGTGGATTGTCTTTTACTTTCCAGTTGGTGTCTGTATTAGTTTGGTAGAGCTCCCACAACAAAGGGCCACAGACTATGTGGCCTGAAAAAGAAATCTATTTTCTCAGTGTTGGTTTCTCCCGAGGCCTCTGTCTGGTGTATCGACGCTCTTTCCCTCGTGTCCTCTGTGTGTGTCTGTGTCCTGAGACACCAGTCGTGTTGGATTAGGGCCACCCTCACGACCTCGTTGTGTCCTCATCACCTCTTTAAAGACCCTATGTCCAAATATAGTCTCCTTCTAAGTGTCGTGGGTTAGGGCTTGAACATACAGATTTTGAAGAGAAACAACTCAGACCCTACAGTGTCCTTTGAAGCACAGAAGTTTTAAATTGTGATTGAATTTATCTATCTTATCTTGCTTGCTCATGTTTTTGGTGTCATCTCTAAGAATGTTTTGCCAAATCCAAGGTCATCAAGATTCTGGGATCACTGCTTTCAGCCTGAAGAGCTTCCTTTGGAATTTTTTGCAGAGCAGCTATACTAGCAACAAATTCTTTCAGATTTTGTTTATCTGGGAAAGTATTTCACCTTCATACTGGAAATGATGGCTTTGCTGGAGACAGGATTCTTGATAGACATTTTTTCTGACGGTTTGAATACATGCCCCCAGGGTATTCTGGCCTGCGCTGTTTCTGCTCGGGGTTACTTCTCGAGCGACGCCTGGCCTGTGGCATTCAGACCCTTCCCCGCCACCATGCACCTGTCAGTCTGCATTTATCCTGCTTGGAGGGCACGGCGCTCCCGGGATGTGCAGGTTATTGTGGGTCAGGAGATTTGGGTGAGTTTTCAGCCATTATCTCTTCGAACATGTTTTTCCTCCTCCCTCTCCCCTCTCCTCGGGCACCGTGTTTCACAAACATGCCCCACACTCTGCTCAGACTCTGCTGGCCTCCCTTCCTCTCTTCTCAGCATGATCAGTCTATCGTCTAGTTCACCAGCTCCTTCTCCTGGCGGCTAACATCCACTGTGGAGCTGGCTCTTCCACTGAATTTGTTATTGTTGACTTTTCAACTCCAGAAGGTCCATTTGGTCGTTTTAAAACTTCTCTCTTTATCAATAATCTCCATTTGATACAATGGCCTGCCATCACATTTTCCATTTCTTTGATCTTCCTCTGGTCTGTGAACACATTTATAATGGTGCTTTTCAAAACTCTGATATCTGGTCCTCTCAAATGTTGTTTCTGTTGCCTGATTTTTTTCTGATGTGTGGATCATACGTTACTGTTTCTTTGCCTGCTCCAGGATTTTTTATTGGAAACTGGACATTTTAGATAATACAGCAACCCTGGATGATGTCCCCTCTTTCTTCAGGGCTTGCTACTGTTATCTGTTTTAGTGATTGGCTGGATCATTGTAGTGTAGTGTATTCTTGTCCCTCCACACATATACACACACATACACACATATACAGAGATACATACACGCACACACATATACAGATACATTCATGCATGCACACACATGTGTGCACACAGATCCATACATGCATGGGATACATATATGCACATACACACACGTACATGCACATACACACACGCATGCATGTGCACACATACAGATGCATGCAGAGATACACATATATGCACATACAGATACATGCCTACATGCACATACACACATGCATGAGCACACATACAGATACATGCATGCCGAGATACACATATATGCACATACACAGAGATACATACCTACGTGCATGCACACACATGCATGTGCACACATAGAGAGACATGCATGCAGATACACATATGCACATAGATACCTACATGCACATACACACATGCATGAGCACACATACAGAGACATGCATGCAGATACATATATGCACATACAGATACATACCTACATGCATACACACATGCATGTGCACACATACAGATACATGCATGCAGAGATACACATATATGCACACAGAGATACATACCTATGTGCATGCACACATACACGCATGCATGCACACCCAGATACATACATGCACAAATGCACGCAGAGATACACATATATGCACATACACAGATACATACATGCATGCACATACACACACACATACACACACAGTGTTTAGCCCCTGATGCTGCCCCACAGGGAGGCACAGCTTGGGTACGCCCATAATCACCCTGGAATGAACTCTCTTTCCATGAATTTCCTCCCGTTTTCCTTCACTACAATCTCCAGTGTTCTTGAGAACATCTTGGGGTTGAACTTCTCTGTATTGTAACACATGAAGTCAGTTCGTTTGGCAAGAAATGAGGAGCTGTTCTAGGAGCCTGCTTCCCCCTGCCCCTCCCCAGGCAAAACCTCTGCACCAGGGCTCTGGAGTCGGGGACGGGGACAGTGCCTGGCTTCTTTGGTGATTCCCCATTCTCTGAGCTCAGTTGGGGGGACGGAGGGCAGAGCAGCAGGCTGAGGTCGTCTGGCTTGCCTCCCCCGTGAGACACCAGCAGAAGCCAGGGGCAAGGGCGAGGGGTTTTCAGAGCAGCAAGAGGTAGAGCCTCCACCCCACAGCAGGAGTGGGGACCGGGCAGGAGAAGGTGCCCCCCTTCTCAACCGCACTGTCCCAGGGAGCTGGGGGCAGGGAGGCCTGTGTTCTGGAGTGGAGTCTCCTCGCTGAGCTGAGCTGGGGGTGGGGAGGGGGTATTTCTCTAGCCTTTTCAAATGAATTTTTGTAGATTTTCTTGGATAGATGTTCCATTTGCTGTTTGCCCTTCGGCCTGTTTCCAGAGGCTTTAATGGTTGTTTTTAATGATTTTCACCAGTTGTGCTGGAGAGCCGGTCAGCTGAGCTCCTCGGCTCCCAGGCAGGAAACCTAGCCTCCGTGGGATCTTTTTGCAGGGAAACCGGGCCCCCCGCAGTCGCGCACAGGCGAGGGTTGGGGTGGGTCGCAAAGGGCAGCCCGAGCGTGACCCGCCCCCTCTCCTCCGCAGGGCGAGTGCTCCCCCAAGTGCCGCAGCCTCTTCGTGCTGGAGACGGTGTGCGTGGCCTGGTTCTCCTTCGAGTTCCTGCTGCGCTCGCTGCAGGCCGAGAGCAAGTGCGCCTTCCTGCGGACACCGCTCAACATCATTGACATCCTGGCCATCCTGCCCTTCTACGTGTCGCTGCTCGTGGGGCTGGCGGCGGGGGGCGCGGGCGCGGGCGCGGGCGGCGCGGCGCTGCTGGAGCGCGCGGGGCTGGCGCTGCGGCTGCTGCGCGCGCTGCGCGTGCTCTACGTGATGCGCCTGGCGCGCCACTCTCTCGGGCTGCGCTCGCTCGGCCTGACCGTGCGCCGCTGCGCGCGCGAGCTCGGCCTGCTGCTTCTCTTCCTGTGCGTGGCCATGGCGCTCTTCGCCCCGCTGGTGCACCTGGCCGAGCGCGAGCTGGGCGCGCGCCGCGACTTCTCCAGCGTGCCCGCCAGCTACTGGTGGGCCGTCATTTCCATGACCACCGTGGGTTACGGCGATATGGTGCCGCGCAGCCTGCCCGGGCAGGTGGTGGCGCTGAGCAGCATCCTCAGCGGCATCCTGCTCATGGCCTTCCCAGTCACGTCCATCTTCCACACCTTCTCGCGCTCCTACTCCGAGCTCAAGGAGCAGCAGCGGCGCGCCGCCAGCCCCGAGCCAGCCGTGCGCGGGGACAGCTCGCGCGAGGACAGCTCGCGCGAGGACAGCTCACGCTCGGCCATGGCCACCGAGGACAGCCCGCAGGGGCCTGTGGGCGCCGGCCAAGCCGGGGTCCCCGCGCCCGGGGTTGGCCACGACCGTCGCCTGGCCCAAGAGGCCGCTCCTCGCGAGCTTCTTCAGGAATAGAAGCACGGTCCTCACCTCCCGCGGGCGACCTCGCGGGCCGGACTCCCTCCTGGTACCCACTGCATGTCCCTCCAGCCAGCGCAGCCCGGACCGCAGCCTGACTCGGAGGTGCCGGTGGAAAGCGCGCTTCCAGTCATTCCTGTCCTCTTTCCTCGTACTTCCCTTTGGAGTTTGGACTCCCTAGCCCGAAATTACAAGCCTGTAGCAAATGCCACGGGGCCACACGTGTCCGCGGGCCGCATCCTCCCGCTTCCCTGCTCTTCGGCCAGGGTAGTTCCTGGAGGGGCTGTGGGCGGTGGGGAGGCTCCTGCTTCTGCAGCTCACCCAAGTGGGCGGCGCCCCATCGGGAGGGAGGCTTCTCTGCGCATCCCTGACAAGTGACAGAAGTGTGACATTAACACAGCCACCCAGTTCCTCTGGGGAGGGGGGAGGGTCCCAGCCCTGACCGCTGACCTCCCTTGCCCGCACTAGCTCCATGGGGGTCTTCGTGGCCCCCTCCTCACACATTCGCCCCTGAAAATGCCTCTGCAAAGCTCAAGGTCTGCATGTTTCCCTGTGCTCTCTGCTGGCCTTGGACACCTTTACCCTCTGGGTTCTGCAAGAGGACATGGGAGAAGGGCCCCTGGTGTGCAGCTGCTGGGAGCCTGTCCTCACCAAGGCAAGAAGGAATGGGACTTTCCAAATCACGTTACTCTGTCCCTTTTCATTTTAATGAGCGGAGCCATGACACTGCAGAGGCTGCTGCCCCAGGTCCTGCAGGAGGCGCACCTGGACCACCCCAGAGGGCCCCCCCCCGGACACCTGGCACACACACGCCCCACCCCCGCTGCCATCCATCACGGCTTTCGCAGGGCCCCTGGCACGAGGCCAGAGCGGGGAGAGGCTGGGGTGGGGGCTAGGCTGGGGCCCTTGCGCAGAGGACATTTCCTAGGATGCTACTGCTACCAATAAACAGTGTACCTCTCCTGCCTCTCCACCGAGTTCCTCCGGCAGCACCAGCGTCCACACCAGGTACGGGGCGTCCAGGCAAGGAGGGGTTTCCTGCGCTCACGGGGAGTCGGTGCGTGTAGACAGTGGGGCACCGCTACCTGGACAAGCCCTTGCATGCAAAGCCCAGTTGTATCCCTCCGAGTCCCACAGCAGAGCCCGGGTCCCAAATCTGCAACCGCACTGCACCCCGCAGGGCAGGGCTGGGTGTTCTCAGGGAACCAGGCTGCAAAGAACCCAGGGCTGGAGCTGTCAGGATTTACACAATGAGCCCCAGTTCTGCAAGGGTGGGGTGGGGCAGGCTGGACTGCCTTGACAGCAGACTCGGTTTCCCTCTTCCTCCTCCTCATGCCCAGCCACGGTTTGCATGCACAGAAGTACCTGGGCTCCAGCTCCTGGGTCAGTGTCAAGTGGACAAGGGCAGTGGGGTGCAGGGAAGCTGAAATAAGGGTCTTACCAGCAACCAAGAAACGTGCTGGGATCAGAATGAGCTGAGGGTCCCCAAACCACAGGGAGGCGAAGACGGTCTCCCACGGCTGACCTTGCATGGCTGCTCATACCAGCTCTCTGAGGCAGAAAGGGTCCCCTTGTATCAGATAGAGACATGGTCGGTCCACCATGGACCAGGCCAGATTCAGCACCTGGCATCACACGTGCCTGCCCAATGCAAACTCCACCTGCAGCTTCTCCCTACAGGGCCCTGGTTCCTGTACCGCCTGGGGCTGGGTCCCCCTCTCCTTCCCTCCTGGACCCATATACCTCAAGCCAGGGCCAGCAGACGTCTGCCAGGAGAAAGGACAGGGGAACTGGGGACCAGGGGACCCACCTGAGTGCTGGCTCCAGGCAGACTGGACCCTAAGGTTTAGCCCTGCCTCCTCCTGATTGCCACACCAGCTGACACCCCCACAGGGTGGGGCCTGGGGACCCAGAAACACACTAAGGGTGACCGCGCTTGCTCAGGAGCGGGTGACACAGCTGCTGCTGGTCCCAGGGGATCCCCACCCATGGAGGCCACACTCAGGGCTTCTGCTACCCTCTGCTCATCGGGCATGGCTGATGACCCCAGGGGCAAACGGCTTTCTCCTGTGCAGTGGGGCTCGCTGACCGTCACCATGAAGACCCCCAGAAATAACCCAAGTTGTCCCTCCAAGGTCAGTGGTAGGGGTGACCTGAGCGATCTGGCCCCTACCCCCTCCTGACCGTGGGCTGCAGCAGTTCTGACCGGGACCCCTCGAAGACGAAGAGAGCCCTTGCAGCACCAGGGGTCACGGGGAGGAGAGGGACCCGTCAACCGTCTGAGAAGTGGGGAGTGCAGTGGGAGGGAAGCCACACATCTCCCACCAAGCAAGCAGACCAGCCAGCCCTGAGCTTTCCTGTCCCTTCTCTGGTGCCTACCTCACCCACCCTCAGCCTCCATAGCTGCCCCTTGCACACAGGCCATGGTCCCTCGTGCAGGACTCTGGGCAGGCCCCTGATGGCCATGGCCTCAGTGTCCCTGTCTGGGTCAGGGGACCAGGAACTCGCCAGGTCCCCACAACCTGCCACCTCACACTCTGACAAAATCTACTGAACGCACCTACTGTGGGACAGAATCGTGGGATTCGTACGTGTGATGCTGACATCGCCGAGTCTGCTTAAAATGCACAGAGGCAGTGCAGGGAGGGCAGGAGACAGCCTTACAAACCCCAATTATGCTGAGAGCTCCGTTCTGGTTCCGGAAGGATCACTGACTTGGGAGGTAGGCTCTGACACCAGGTTATGATCACTCTCAGCCAGCCCGAGGCCTCTGGTTACCTGAAACCATCGTGAGCATTGGGGGGTGGGGTATGATTTGGGTCTGTGACATTCCAGGAACCACCGAACACCCCCTTGCCCTCGGGGCCACTTTCTGAGCATGCAACCACCCTTCAGACTGACCGTGCACCCCCTGCCCCCTCCACCCACCCTGCCGGACCCATGCGTGCTTCCAGGGGACCTGGGGAACTGCTCAGACTGAGCACGGTGGCCCCAGGACTGAACATGCCCCAACACCAACACTGGGAGTCTGAAACCCTCCCCCACGCTTGCTGCCGAAAAAATTCCTATACTCCTTATTTCAGGGGAAAACACGTCCCACCCCTACACGCACACACCCAGACAATTTCTTCTTGGCCAGCTGGAGACTGGGCCAGCACAGGCAGCCCCGGCTTCATTCACAGCCTTCCATCTGCTCCAAGTTCTCGGAGGCTCAACAGAGTGAGCTGCACTTTGCCACTCACCCTGGACGCCGGAACAGACTCACCACGTTGTTCCCATTTCCAAGAGCTATCCTGTTGAGAGAAGAGCTGGACCAACTTACAGGAGATCTAAGGAAGGTCGCAAAGAGTGACCTTCGCCTCCTTTTTTGATTAGAAGCCCACTTCCTGTGGGGCTCTTGAGAGCCTGTGGCCTCCCGCTGACAGAGCTCAGGGCACAGCGCTCTCCTGGCCAGTGGGACGCGGGCCTGGCTCCTTCTGCTCCCTCTCTGAACGGCAGCCCCACAGACTCTCCACACCACCTCTCTGCTCTTCAGCGGGGCCACAGGTCGGTTTTCAAGAACAGAGATGGGCTCACAGAAAAAGACACCTTTGTATATTTTACTCTTCATTTCACTGCTGGAATTTTTACTGCATGCATAATTTAATTAAAAGTTAATTTTAATTAACAAATTACCAGAAGGAAAATAAAAATCCACCCCCAAAACCGGACAAGGGTCCAGGCTGGGGATGCTGGCTGCCTGAGAGGACCACAGTGAGGGTCACCAGCGTGGACCCGCTCTGGACCAGACTCGCTCTCAGACTCGGGGCCAGTGCTGGGGAGTCATTTTGGTGACTCCCCCCAAAATTTAAAATATCACTTCCAAGTACTTTCACCGTATCTTTTTGATATTTTTGATATCTTGCCCCAAATGTAAATTGTCTCCATGAAAAAGTAATTGCTCAGTACACACAGCTCCATCCCTACTTGCTCACTAGACCTGTCCGTTTTCCTTGAAACACTTCTCTTGGCCTTTCTTTAAAAAGAACACCTCTCACCCTTTCCAGACATTCAGTGGTCAGGGCCCCCCTGGCCTGGCTCTGTTGGTCTGTTCAGGGGACTGGTCTGTCCCGGGGGAGCTGGCCTGTCCAGAGGCTGTTCTGTCCAGGGGGGGCTGGTCTGTCTTGGGGGGCTGGTCTGCCCGGTGCGGGGGGGCTGGTCTGTCTGGGGGTAGGCCTAGTCTGTCTGAGGGAGCTAGTCTGTCCTGGGGGCTGTCCTGTCCAGGGCTGTTATGTCCTGGGGGGCTGGTCTGTCCCGGGGGGGGGGCGGTGGTCCTTCTGGGGGCACAGGTCTGTCCGGGGGGGATGGGGAATGTGCCCTGAGAGAGCAGCCTGGGTGTCACAGGGGCAGAGCTGGACCCCAAGGAGAGGGCACCCACCCTTCCCTGAAGACCCCCACGGCGAAAGAAGGACGGGGACCCATGCTTCACTGTGTCCTGGGCCCCCACTCTGACCCATTCACGAGGCCACACTGGATCGCGAGAGTTTATTGAGTTAAAGGCAGCGTCCTGACAACTGAGTGCCCCTCACACTGGGCACATGCCTCACTGCTGTAGTCGGAGACGCTTTCATCTGGAGTCATTTACTGCTACAGACACCCCGCCTCCTATTTAAAAAGTAAACATTGCCAAAGTATCTTACAGCCCAAACTAAGCAGGACCCTCACCCAAACATTCAGGAGTTTTTGAGGAAAACTCAGGAGAAGGAAACAGCTCTGAAGAGCAGACACCACTAGAGCTTTGGCACAGCCCGTGTGAACCCGCCCCAGAGCTGCCCCTCCGCCCCGCAGAGGGAGAGCCACACAGAAGCTGCTAGAACCCTCAGACGCTGGGGGCCTGGGAGCTTGCCCAGGGCTGCTGGGCATGGCTGACATGCTCCTGTAAAACAGAGGGGGAAAGATACAGGGTGACCAGAGATGCCCATGCCTGGCCACAGCCTCCCACCTTGGAACATCACCCCAGGCCCAAGAGGAGTGTGGGGACACCTGCCTCACGTGTCCCCTCTCCTGACCAGCAGGCCATCTCCCTGTCCTGGAAGACGGACGTCGAAAGCTGTACGCTGCAGGTGCATGCAATTCCCAGAATCCAGGGGGAACGCCCCACAAGTGCGGCCATGCTCGGGGGATGGAGGCATCTACCCAGACCTGGTCCCAGACCCCTGGCTTTCCTGGGAGCACACAGGGACAACCTGCCCCCCACCACACCCCTAGGACTCGTGGGGACCTCTAGACTCTGGTGCCAGCACCCCTGAGCTCACTCGGGCCAGGGCCCAGCCGGCATGGACACAGGCTTGCCCCCTCGCTGCCAGTGGAGTCCACGCCAGCATCTCCCAGGAGGAGGCCAATGCAGAAATGAGGCATAGGGGTGCACAGGACACCTCTGGGCGCCACTGCCAAGCTGAGGGCCAAGTCCTGAGTCCTGTGAGGCGGCTGCACTGAAGGTGACCCGGACAAGGCCAACTCCGACCAGATAAACAAGAGCACTTGTAATGTGCATCCTCGCAGCTTCCTTTCCACGTGCATTAGGCGCATACAAAACCCCAGCCACACCCTCTGTGCCCGGGCCCTGTCCTGAGTCACCCTCGCGTACATGCTGTCACCAGGGCATCCACATTTGGGCCATTCTGAGACCAGGCTCTGTGCGCCAGGACCACGGGTTCTCCGGGTGCCATTGTTCACTCTTGCTCCCCAATCCCACCCATGCCGAGGGTCGCCGAGAGCCGGGCTGCAGGCCCCGGGGGCCCCTGCACGCTGACACCTGGAGGGGGATCCCTGGTGCCCTCCATCCCGTAGCAGCCCTAAGTCTGTCTTTTCCTGGGTCTGTGAGCATATTCCAAGTTCCAGACAGGTGTTTTTTGAGAGGCAGGAAGAGAACACTTGCTTTTCCATCACCTGAAAAACAGCCGCCGCCCAGCCCTCGGGTATAAAGCCCACTTGCACTCGTCCTCAGGTATGAGCACAAACGTGGGCACTCAGGCCCCCCACCAGCCCATCCCAGACCCACAGCCAAGACACCCTGTTGGGCCACGGTGCCTGCCTGCCCCAGACAGGGAGGACAGGCGGCCGGGCAGCGCCCACGGCAGGAGGCCAAATGTCCGTGTCCTCCCTGCCACCTCAAAGGGCCTTGGCACTGGCAGGGTGCGCCACGTGGGGGGCTGGCTTCTGGGGGTGGCGGGCGAAGGCATAGGCCTGTCCCAGGATGGCCAGGTCCACCAGCACCTGCAGCAGGCCACACACGGAGAACTGCAGGGGGGCGCCGTTCAGCAGGAAGTAGGCCGTCTTGAAGGTGTCACCGCTGGTCCACATGAGCACCATCTTGATGCTGCGGAGACACAAGCCAGGGGTCAGGGGCCACCCAGGCCGCCACCTGTCCCCCCCATCCCTCCCGTCCTCACTGTGAGGCCATGGCGTGCACAGCCCCAGGGACAGGAAGGCCCTGCAGCTGTCCGGGCGGGGAAGCCGACACAGTGGCAGGGCCCATGTGGCCTCACGAGCGTTCCGTCCCTCCTGGCTGCAGGCCTGTCTGTGCCCCTCAGGAGACGCGCTGTGGCCTCAGACGGGAGAGGGAAGACCACCCCTCCCCACACGGCATCCCAGGGCCCACCAGGAAGGTGAGGACTGCCGGAGAGCACCACTAGGCTGCAGAGACGGGCAGCCTGGGCGGGAGGGGAGGTCTTCTCACCCAGAGCTTTCCCTCCTGGCCGGGGAGCCCCCCGTCTGCACCCAGGGGTGCCGAGGACAAAACCAGAGGCTGCCAGCAGAAGCAGAGTGAACCCCTGCTCTCGGGAACCCCTGCCTGGCCAGAACCCCCTCCCTCAAAAGATAACTGGAGGGCGATTCCATTTCTGGTCACTGATGCCAACCCCCCTTCAAACGTTTCGGATCAGTCCGCAGGGGGGCAGGGATCCTCGTGGGTGACGAGGGAACTGTCACTCACTGCCCACGTCCCCCACACACGTCTCTGTGCACAGCTTCAAGTGCCCTGGCTTCCCAAGTCATGGGCACAAGCACCACTGTTTTCCTGCACAAGTATATTTAAATCAGACCCATTTCCATCAGCAGCCTGAACCTCTTACAGCTAATTAAACCAGACCACAGAGTTTGAGAGGGGGGCTGTTGCCAGGCGGCAGGAAGGGGGGTGAAGATCCCCAAGCAGACAGGATGCACGTCAGAGCTGCCAACACCAGGCCAAGGGGCAGGCAGGCACTGAGCTCCCGGAGGGAGACAGCTCTCCACCCCTGGGCATTCTGACCACCTCTGAGCCCCAGGCTGGTTTTCATTCCTAAAACCAGGGTGAGGAGCCCCGTCTCCTGTACTCCCAGCCCAAGGACATAGCTCTGCGTCCCCTCCTCTGCCCAGTGAGAAGTCCAACCAGCCACACAGAACGCAGACGGGGAAGGGAGAGCCCTCCTGACCTTACACACACACGGCTGCTTGAGGCTTCTCTGGGATGGTCACTGGGAAAATGGCCAAGGCCTGCCGGGCCCCAAGCAGCTTCTCTGCAGACAGGCACTCTACATCCAAAAAAGCCCACGGATACATCATATTTGGCCTGTAATACTGGCTCACACCGTATTCCAAAGTTTTTGTTTTGAGTGAGCTGATAACTAATTCTGTATTTTTAAAATCCACATTATATATAATAGATCCTCTTTTTCTGGCTGCTTTCAACATTTGACTTTGGTTCTTAGCAGACTGTGATGTGATATATGTTTGGGATGTGCTGAACTTCTCAAATCTGTAAGTTTATCTAACATCAAATTTGGAAAGTTTTCAGACATTCCTTCAACTATTTTTGTCTGCTCCACACCCTTCTCTCCTCTAGACTCAGACGACATCAATGTTAGATTTTTGGGGACTTTCCCTGAGTCTATTTTTCCCCCCTGGTTTTTCTCTGTTGTTGAGAATGTTATTTTTATTGATCTGTCTTCAAGTTCACAGACTCATTCCCGGGCCATCTGCATTCCACTACTGAACTCACAAAGTACATTTTTATTTGGCTTACTGTGATTTTTAATTTAAAATGTTCTGTTTGGTTCTTTTTTATAGCTTCCATTTCTTTGCTGAGATGTCCCATTTTCCATTCATTTCAAGAGTGTTTGCTCTTCTCTCTCCCAGTGACCGTTCCCGAGCCGTTCCCGACCAATCCCCTTGGTTGATTGTGTTGTCTACCGGTTGTCTTCTCCTTGGAAAGCTGTTGAGATGTTCCTGATGCTTCCTATGCTGAGTAATTTTGGTTTGTATCCTGGACATTTTTAACATTATATAATGAGACTCCAAGTCTTATTAAATCCTATGGAGAATGTCGGGTTTTCTGTTCTAACAGGCAACTGGCATGGTCAAGTTCAAGCTGCAGGTGGGCTGCAATTCAATTCAGCTCCATTTTCAAAGCCCCTGCAGTGCCATCTGGGTCTGTACTTTGTGGGCAGCACTCAGAGGCTGGTCTGGGACGTGGGCAGTGGTCTACCCCACGATTCAGTTCTCAACGCCTTTCAGATGTAGGTTAGGGCCAAATCCATGCATGCATAGCTTGGTGGTGAGCCCAGGAGTTCACGTACAACTGCACAGGATCCCTGTCCCAAGATGCGTCCACTCCTCCATCTCCCTGACTCCGTGCCTCGGGGACACTCTTCTCCCGTGTCCTCTGGCTAGAAAGCCAGCGCTTAAGTCTCGTGGCCCTGCTGTGCACCTCCCATGGCTGATCTGCCTCCAGGTGCATGAGGTGGGAAGGTAGAGGGAAAGAGCCATGGGATTCCCCTCCGCTCTCAGGATCTTCTTCCGCTGCTGCCCCGGGGCTGCCTCCAGCTTTGAAGACCGCCACTTCTGGACTGGGGCCTGCCTGGGGCCCCGGGGTAAGAGCAAGGCCAAAACACCAGCAGCCCCGGCTCTTGCTCACCCTTTCCCACACTCAGAGCACGGAGGCTCCACTGGGAGCACTTCCTGCCCGGCCCAGGGCAAGTCCTGAGCTCCAGGCTGTGCTGAACTCCAGGCTGGCAAATATGGAAGGGAGAACAGAGCGGCCCATGCCAGTCACTCATGGGGTTTCCTTCCCCCACCCTGCCCACTCCCGCTGACCGCCGGAGTCCCCAGAGCTACTCCGCGCCTTCTGTCCAGGCTCTCAGCTGCACTCAAGGGGAGAGATGGGCTAACCCCCGGCAGCCCCGTGCAAAAGATCTGAGACTGGTGGTTCGGGTCGGTGTTCCGCCACTGGCCACGTTCCCCGACTGGTCCCTGTAGACAACTGGCCTGGTCCACCCCGGACGAGGTGGCCGAGGAGCAGGAGGGACGGTGCCTGCTGCCGGGACGGTTCCCACACCCTGCACTTCCCAAGCTGTGCCTCTAGCTCGGTCCAGATGGTCCTGGTCTGGAGCACCAGCTGGGGATCTCGGTGTGCGACAGAAGGGCCCTCCAGGGGGCTGGAGCGGCAGGTAGAGCACCAGGAGCTCGGCCAACTGCACACTTAGCACTGGTGGGGACCGCGGAGGTGAGGACACACCGGAGCGACGAGTGGAGGAAGGGAAGCAGGTCAACCAGGGGACAGAGCTGAGTCCCGCAGGCCTGGGCTGGGCCCACCAGGAGGCTGCAGGCACCTGGCCGACCAGAGCTGAGATGCACCGTCTGAACTGCACCAAGGAGGGGCCGGCCTGCCTGGGCGGGGCTGCTCTCAGCTCCCACGCTCACACCCCTGCGCTTTTCCAAGGAAAACCCACACCCACAGAGCAAGCATTTCAAGGAGAACCTCCAAGAGCAACCCATGTTTCTGCAAAAGGCCGTGAAGACAAGGAGAGAAGCAACAGGGCTCAGCGAAGGAGTCCAGTTCCTTATTCCAGAATTAAGAGCTCAAGGCACAGTCTTCCCCAGAAATAGCCACACTTTAGTAGGAGATGGAAAGACCTCCCTCAAAGCACAATAAAACCTAACGAGCCACAGAGATGGTTCTAGGCCAAGCAGCAGGGTCCGTCAGGGGGCCTGGCTGGAACCTTCTCAAGTGGACCTGCTCCCCGGGGAGCAGCCAGGCCTAGAGTGACACCAGCCTGGAAAGGCTCCTCAGGACTGGGCCGCTCCTGGGGTGAGGGAGCTCCTGGCCCCCTTGAGATGGCCACCTTGCAGGGAGCTGGCCCCTCCATTCACTGGTGGCTCCAAGCGAGGCGGGACTCCACACAAAGGACCGCAGCATGCTCCCTGTGGGGCAGGCAGAAGGTGCAGCTGGATCCAGGCCCAGGACCCCCGCCCGGTGCCCCGTCAGAGCCCCGTCAGAGCCCCCAGGGCCCTGAACACACAGGTGCACTTTCTACCCCTGCCAGTGGAGATGTGAGGTCACTGTTCCAGGGGGGGCTCTGACTGATGTAAGGACCATTCTTAGCTGCACAGATGCCTCACCCAGCCGTGGCCCTTGGGCCAGCATGGCTCGGGGTCAGGAATGCGACAGCCTTGTTGAGGCCCCACACCAGCCGCCTCAGTGGGGGGCTCAGGGTGGGGCAGGGGCACCAGTCAGGTCAAATACTATTCGAGTATTTGGACAAGCACCGCCCTGAGGGTCTTCTCATCAGGAAGGAACACCCTTGTGCAGGGAACAAGGGCTCTGGATGGAGAAGCTCACACTGTCACCCCAAGACCCTGAGATGCCCTGCCCCCATGCCTCCCAGGACCTTCAATGAGCTGTGAATTCCCATCACCCACAACAACTATGGGAGGAAGGGACGAGCCCCAGAAGTTGGGCTATCACCCTACAACATGCCAGGGATGTATGTCCTGGAGACCCCCTTCCTTGGATGGAGGAAACTCAACCAGCCCAGAGCTCCAACAATGCAGGAAGCCCAGACTGTCACTTCCCAGGCCCCAGGCCGCGTCCTTCCTGCTCAGGCTGGTAGCCTGGGAGCTGGATTCCTCTGCCCATCACCAACTCCAGCTGCTGCCTCCTGCACCTGACCGCCCCCGCCCCCTTCTACTGTTTTAATCCAGGCTCCTATTACCTCATTCTTGGCTCCTGCATTTTTCCTCCCAAACTATTCCTAAAATTCCTCTCACCTCATCCTTGCCCTGTCCAGCAGTCCAGAAAGCCTCTTCCCAGTTGGTGCCCAAGAGGTGATGGCTAGACCTCCTTGCCTGCCCAGCTTCTTCCAGAGCCCAACTCAGGCATGCCAACTCCTATGGCCTCCCCAGCCCTCCCCTCACTCCCACCCCCCAGCCTAGACCCAGACCTTCCCCTTTCCACCTTTCGAAAGCTCTCCTGTAATTCCAAATCCATCCAAAACACATCCCAAAGGAGTAGGTTTTTGTGACCTTGGGTTAGACAGTGGTTTCTTGGGTATGACAACAAAAGCATAAGCAACACCCACCCACAAATACATTAGACTTCAGCAAATTTAAAATCTTTTGTGCTGAAAATGAAAGTGAAAAGACAACCCACCAGATGGGAGAAAAAACTGAAAATCATATGCCTGATAAGGTTCTAGTATCCACTGCATATAAGGAACTCTACAACTCAGTAATAAAAAGACAAACAACCACATTTAAAAATGGGCAGAGGACTGGCCAAAGAAGATACACAGATGGCCAAAAAGCACATGACAAGATGCTCAACATCATTAGTCATCAGGGAAATGCAAATCAAAACCACACTGAGATCCCAGGTGACACCCACTAGGATGGCCAGAATCAAAAGGCCACATAGTAACAAGTGTTGGTGAAGATGCGTAAGGATCAGAACCCTCACACGCCACTGTAGACACAGCATGGCAGCTCCTCAAATAATTAAACACAGATCTACCATCTGACTCAACAATTCCACTGCCGGTCTATTCCAAGAGAAATGAAAACAAATGTCCACAAAGAAACTTGTACATGAATTTCAAAGCAGCATTATTTGTAATAGCCAAAAAGATGTTGAACAACCCAAATGTCCACTGACTGAAGAACAAATTTGGTATATCCATACAATGAAGTATTATGGTCCAGCCTCAGGAGTGGAGCACAGATATGTTGTACATGGAGGAGCCTGGGAATGCTGTCAGGTTTTACATGACTCCATTTATGTGAAGTGTCCTTAGAGACAGCAGATCAGTGGCTGCCGAGGGCAGGAGGTGAAGGAGGTCGGGAGCGAATGAGGAGTGATTACCAGCAGGTACAAGGTTCCTTTTTGGGGTGATAAAAATGTTCTAACATTAGACAGTGGTGGTGGTTGCACAACTCTGTGGATAGACTAAAATCCCTCCAACTGTATACTTGAAATGGGTAATGGAACCCCTCTAGCTCCCATGCCTTCTCCAGGTGCACCCATCTCCCCAAATCTGCACGTCTTCACCACCTGAAGCTCTCTGAAGAGATCATCTGAATTACCACATAGATGTTTCTTATAAATCACTATATTGCAATTTATATATCAAATTTTGCTGATCCATTCATCCATCAATGGACACTTGAGTTGCTCCCACATTTTAGCTGTTGTGAATAGTGCAGCTAGAATGTGTGCGTACAAGTATCTCAGGACCCTGCTTTCAACCCTTCCAGGCAGATACCCATAAGTAGAACTGCTGGATCATATGGTGATTCTATTTTTTATTTTTTAAGGAACCTCCATACTGTTTTCCACAGGGGCTGCACCGGTGTGCACTCCCACCAACAGTGTGTGAAGGTGCCTCTTTCTCCACACCCTCGCCAACACTTGCTGGTTTTCTTTTTCTGAGAGCAGCCGTCCTACTCAGTATGAGGTGGGACCTCAGTGTAGTTTGATTTGCATTTCCCTGATGATTAGGGAAGCCGAGCATCTTTTCTTGTGCTTATTGGCCACTTATACATCTGCCTTGGAAAAATATTTTTCCAGTCTTTTGTTCATTTTTAATTGGGTTGTTTGTTTTTTTGTCATTGAGTTTTAGAAGCCCTTTCTATAGTCTTTTTTTTTTAATTTACTTATTTATTTGACACAGAGAGAGAGCATGAGCAGGGGCAAAGGCAGAGAGAGAGGCAGGCTCCCCGCCGAGCAGGGAGCCTGATGCGGGGTTCGATCTCAGGACCCTGGGATCATGACCCGAGCCGAACTACAGTCTTAATATTAATCCCTAATTGGATAGATGATTTGCACATATTTTCTCCCATTCTATAGGTTGCGTTTTTACTCTGTGGATAGTCTTTTGATGCATAAAACTTTTTGATTTTATAAAGTCTAATTTGCCTTTTTGTTTTTTCCTGTGCCTTTGGTGTCACATCCAAGAAATCACTGCCAAATCCAATGTCATGATGCTTTTCTCCTATGTTTTCTTCTAAGGTTTTTAGGTGTCACATTTAAGTCTTTCATCCATTTTGAGTTAATTTTTATATATGGTGCCAGGTAAGGGTCTAACTTCATTCTTTTGCATGCGGATATCCCATTTCCCCAGAACCATTTGTTGAGAAGACTGTCCTTTCTCCACTGAATGGTCTTGGCACTCTTGCTGAAAATCATTTAACCATATATGTAAGGGTTGTTTCTGGGCTCTCTGCTCTATTCCAGTGGTCTATTTGTCTTTATGCCAATAACACACTGTCTTGATTACTGTACCTTTGCAGTTATTTTTGAAATCTGAAAGTGTGAGTCCTCTAGTATTGTTCTTGAGATTGTTTTGACTTTTTGGGGTCCCTCAATATTCCATATGAATTTTAGGACTGGTTTTTCTATTTCTGCAAAAAAACCAGAAGGATTTTGATAGGGATTCCACTAAATCTGAGATTGCTTTGGGTAGTATTGACATTTTAACAATACTGAGTCTTTCAGTCCATGAACATGGGATGTCTTCCCATTTACTTATGTCTTCAATTTTCTTTCACCAGTGTTTTGTAGTTTTCATTGTATAAGTCTTTTACCTCCTTGGTTAATTCCTAAGTATTTATGCTTTTCAAATTATTATAAATAGAACTGTTTTTGTAATTTCCTGAGTGCCCTGCAACCTGCTCTTGGTCGCATTGGGGAATTAAGCTGTTGTGTCATTTCCTACATTAAGAAGCTTGAATCTTGGGGTGCCTGGGGTGGCTTAGTCAGTTGAGCATCCAACTCTTGATTTAGGTTCAGGTCATATTCTCAGAGTCGTGGGACTGAGCCCCGTGTCGGGCTCTGTGCTCAGTGGGGCATCTGCTTGAGATTCTCTCTCTCCTTCTCCCTCTGCCCCTCCCCTCCTACTCTCTCTCTAAATAAATAAATAAATCTTAAAAAAAAGAAGCAGCAGCTTGAATCTCTGCCTTCTAGAGATGTCTGTGAACTCAGCTTCCTGTCCATGGATCATAGCCTCCAGCCATAGGCATCAGCAGCCTCTACTCTGGCCTGCCTCTGACCCATTGACAGTCCTTTCCCATCACAAAAGCTTGGACTTGGAAAATTGAGACCATGTGGGATTCATCTGCCAGGTTTTCCCCTGTATGCTGGATATACTAAGAGCTGCCCACAGGATCTAACCAGTAAACAGTGACAGCCCAGGTGCAGCCAAACACACAGGTGGGCTTGGAAGCAGCAGGTACCGGAGCAATGTGAGCCCACTGTGAGCATGCTGTGGCCACAAATCATGTGGTTAGCCTCAGTGAGTCTGCAGGTGCCAAGGGTCCCCAAGGAGGGGATACCCTGCCCCAGCCACTGGACAGGCCTCCCACAGCACATTCAGATCTGAAGGTGCACACTAGTCTTCTTCTGTCATGCTTCACTTGAATAGACCCATCCAGGGAGAATTGGGTAAGGAAGGGGCGGCCAGTGGACCTGAGGGGGATCAGCACAGAGAAGAGGCCCCCAGGGAGGTGGGGTCATGATGCTGCCTTCACACACACAGGACCATCCTGGGAGGGGCTGAGGGTCTGCATGGATCTCAGGGAAGAAGGCATGAGAGGTTCAGCTACTACCATGGAGCCTTTAACAGAGCCCTGCGCAGGTGTACTCACACCTGGGGAGGAAGCTCCCCATCACAGGAAGCAAGCAAGTGCTAGAGGAACACCTGGCAGGAATGACAAAGATTTTGAGCAATCCCACCCAAGGGGACCCCTGGAATTCCAGTGGACACCCTGTCCCAATGCCACAGGTGACTCTCACGGGGCCAGGACAGGACGTGGAGGGCTCCACCCAAGGCCTTTGAGACCCGTTCCATACTGGCCTCCTGTGACTTGGAGGACATTTGAAGACATGGATGGCAACAGCACATTAGCTCTGCTGTGACACACAGCTACCACCCAGAGGTAATCCCATGACATAGCCTCTACCACTGCTCGTCAGGGCCACCTCTGCACACGTCTACGCTCTGCGGGCAGAGCCTTCTCCCTTCTTATCCCCTCTCCTATGCTCGGCACATCCCTCCCACTACGATGCTTCAGGTTCGTCCTGAAAGACCCCGTACCATGTATCTGCTTCACAAGACGGTCTCAGCATCCCCTCACCTGTTCCATGCTAACACATCTGCTCATGCATCAACACATCTGCTCTTTCCCTGGCAGTTCTGCAAATATAACTGAAAGTACAGCAGCCAGGTTTGTACACATTTGATTTTTACCAAACACGTGGGCACACTGGTACCAACAGGTATGGTGAGAGCAACACGTGCTGCCTACCTCATCCCCTCAGTGGACTGGTGGAGGTAGTTGCGGTAGAGCTGGGGGACACCCAGAGTGGCCTCGGTCAGCACAGCCAGGAAGCCCAGGGTCTCCACAAACAGGGCTGAGTCGATGGACAGGTATGTGACGTAGCCCGCCACGCCCGTGAAGGCCAGGACACACTGCACGTAGTCCCCAAAGCTGCTCCAGTGCCAGAAGTGGTGAGGGTCAAAGTCTAGGGCGAGAGGGAGAGAGAAATGTAAACTAGGCATACAGGTCAAGGTCATCATGAGGACAGAGGATGTGAACTGAGGTGAGGGTCAGCATGAGGAGAGATGAAAACTGAGTTAGAAAGTCAAGGTCGGGGGGCGCCTGGGTGGCTCAGTCGTTAAGTGTCTGCCTTCGGCTCAGGTCATGATCCCAGGGTCCTGGGATCGAGCCCCGCATCAGGCTCCCTGCTCTGTGGAAGACTGCTTCTCCCTCTCCACTCCCCCTGCTTGTGTTCCCTCTCTCGCTGTCTCTTTCTGACAAATAAATAAATAAAATCTTTAAAAAAAAAAAAAGAAAGAAAGTCAAGGTCGGTGTGAGGAGAGAAGGTGAACTGAGTGAGGAGGTCAAGGTCAGCATGAGGAGAGAAGGTGAACTGAGCGAGGA